>NC_069499.1:337645774-337795774 GCF_027579735.1 Bombina bombina | reverse complement strand
TATATATATGTATGTTGTGTGTGTGTATATATATATATATATATATATATATATGTATGTATGTTGTGTATATATAAATATATATGTATGTTGTGTATATATAAATATATATGTATGTTGTGTATATATAAATATATATGTGTGTTGTGTATATATGTATATATATATATATATATATATATATATATATGTATGTTGTGTATATATAAATATATATGTATGTTGTGTATATATAAATATATATGTATGTTGTGTATATATAAATATATATGTATGTTGTGTATATATAAATATATATGTATGTTGTGTATATATAAATATATATGTATGTTGTGTATATATGTATATATATATATATATATATATATATATATATGTATGTTGTGTATATATAAATATATATGTATGTTGTGTATATATAAATATATATGTATGTTGTGTATATATAAATATATATGTATGTTGTGTATATATAAATATATATGCATGTTGTGTATATATGTATATATATGTATGTTGTGTATATATAAATATATATGTATGTTGTGTATATATAAATATATATGTATGTTGTGTATATATAAATATATATGTATGTTGTGTATATATGTATATATATATATATATATATATATATGTATGTTGTGTGTATATATAAATATATATGTATGTTGTATATATATAAATATATATGTATGTTGTGTATATATAAATATATATGTATGTTGTGTATATATGTATATATATATATATATGTATGTTGTGTGTATATATAAATATATATGTATGTTGCGTGTATATATATATATATATGTATGTATGTTGTGTATATATAATTATGTATGTATGTTGTGTATATATATATATATACATATATATATATATATGTATATGTATGTATGTTGTGTATATATAAATATATATATTTGCTTTTCAATCCATAAGGCACTCTCTGATATAGTACTAAATCAATATTTTATTTATTATAACGTTTCAGAGTGGTGCCCCTTCCTTAGACTAAGGGGCATATTTATCAAGCTCCGTATGGAGCTTGATGCCCCGTGTTTCCAGGCTCGCCGGAAACAGAAGTTATGAAGCAGCAGTCTAGAGACCGCTGCTGCATAACCTGTCCACCTGCTCTGAGGCGGCAGACAGAAATCGTCAGAAAACAACCTGATCGAATACGATTGGGATGATTGACACCCTCTGCTAGCGGCCGCAAATCTGCAGGGGACGGTATTGCACCAGCAGTTCACAAGAACTGCTGGTGCAATGATAAATGCAGAGCGCGTATGCTGTCGGCATTTATCGATGTGCAGCGGACATGATACGCTATATCGGATCATATCTGCTCACACCATCATAAATAGGCCCCTAAATGAAGAGATGATTTTGTCACCACCCCGAAAATGTCAGATCAATAACAGATTGATTTAATACTATTATGGAGAGTGCCTTATGGATTTAAATGTTTATATTTAAAGTTATAGTGCACCCCCGACATTGTGAGTGCTTTGCTAAGGAGTGCAAAGTCTGTGCTAAGTATTGAATATATATATATAATTATTGAAAATCTATAGAGACATTAGAATGTGCAATATTTAACAAGGATAAAAACTTGTAAAGTTTTAAGGTCAGTGTAACTTAAAGGGACACTGAACCTAAATGTTTTCATGATTCAGATAGAGCATGCAATTTAAAGCAACTTTCTAATTTAGTCCTATTATCAATTTTTCTTCGTTCTCTTGCTATCTTTATTTTAAAAGCAGGAATGTAAATCTTAGCAGCCAGCCGATTTTAGGTTCAGCACCATGGATAGCGCTTGCTTATTGGAGGCTTACATTTATCCACCAATAAGCAAGCATAACCCAGGTTCTCAACCAAAAATGGGCTGGCTCCTATGCATCACATTCCTGCTTTTTAAATAAAGATAGCAAGAGAACAAAGAACATTTTATAATAGGAGTAAATTAGAAAGTTGCCTACAATTGCATGCTCTATCTGAATCATGAAAGAAAAAAAATGGGTTTAATGTCCCTTTAACATTGGGTTTTCACATACATTCACTCCCCAATTAAAGTTGATTGTCTGGGTGGAGATGCTTGTATAACATAAAAGAAGTTAATTATAAAAACACAGTGAATAGGTGTATATGTTTAAAGCATAGAAAATGTCACTGTCATGAGCCATATTTACCAACTTAAATAAATCTCCATGAATACTAAAGTTAGGGGTGGCTCATATCCATTTGCTAGTTAGCTTGTGTTAATCATTCTAGAGGACCTACTATGTTTGGAAAGTGAAACTCTAGATGGTATTATAATAGGGTTTCTCAGCAGGTAGGGTTGGTCACTGTGAGAGAGAATGGTCAACATAATTGTACTAAGGTCTACTACTTTATGGAAATTGTGTGAGGGATGACTATATCTAATGATAGGGCATTAGGGAAAATGACATGTGACATGAGAGTTAAGTATTGTACTTATCGCCTTCCTCAACAGTCCCTTGTAGAAAGTTGCCTGCTTGCTGCTAGGTGTAGTGGGCCAGCAGATCTGGTAGGACAATGTATACCATTGCAAATGTCTTGCCAAATTGAAATTGTAGTAATGTGCTCCGTTAGGCATCCTATCATATCAGACAGAAAAGTCGTCATTTATAAACAGACACAAGAAATATCCTGGAACAGAGTGCAGATTCAGGTGTAAATATCTGTATCCTAGCCAATGCCAGATTTGTCTGCCGGGGAGCGTAGCACAAAGTATAATGGTAGTCTCAAGACAAGTCCTCCTGTTTGCCAGTGTAGATGAAAGTTGCGATGGCATTTATACCTTGAGACCTAAGCATCTCATATAAAATCCAAAGGGAATAAACTCTCAGATTGTCACGCCGCACCACTCTAGCTGTTGCATCTCCTTCCCTGCTCATTGCCAGGGGCTGTGTCAGGTCCGGTGCGTGCGGTGCTAATGTCATCACCTCACGCTCCTCTCTCCCTGATGCCGGTTATGACGCCTGTGGTGTGAATCCTGTGCCTATGTGAGTCTTTTCAATCGATCTATCACTGCCCAAGTATAGGTGTTACTTTGTGTGCTCCTGGGTGTGATAGATCGTTTGCACTCTGATTGCCTTATTGTTGCTAAACTCTGTTTCAAAGAAAAGTCTCCCGTTAGAGGGCTGCTAGGTGCAGGTATAATAGAAGGAAATTTTGCTATTTATTAAAACTCTCACTGAGATTAGCAACAAAGTTCGGACTGTCTGCACATCCGGATATATGTATTGACTTAGTCGGGCGGTCTTAGCGGAGTAATGGAAATACGTGTAATGGAGATATGTATATAGTATGCGAGAGCCTCTTGGCACCTATTAAAGCAAGCCTGTATGCTGAGTTCAAATGAAAATTCTTATCACGATGTACCTTCTTGGTCCTGCTTCGCCGTCCACAGCTCATCCGTATACCCCAAACACTGCTCCGCTATCCAAGCCGCTCGGTACCTCCGTGGGTCTGTCTGACGTCACTTCCGGTATGTGCCTTCATGTGAATCCGAGTTGCTGATAGGTCCTCCTCGTTCAGCCGACAACCCCACACGCTGCTTGTGCTTCTTGGTGGTGCCGAGTCCCGCTTGGTAAGAAAGTCAATCCAAAACAAGCGAATAAACCAGGCAGGACTGCAAGGCACTTACGTGAAAACAATTTGTGTGCTTTATTGGAAAATGTTTAAAACATCCATAACAGAGCCTGACAGCTCCAAGACAAAGTGTCTTATGCGTTTCGGCTTAGGATAGCCTTACTCATAGACATAGCTATGACCCGGAACTACCGACTCATCACGTCCAATGCATTGCTACATGCACGCAGCAACCATGCAAAGCACACAGGCTTTGGCCTAGCTAAAGGGCAATTTATGCGAATTAAACGCAATTGCACCAATGAAGCTGATTTCTTGAGAGAAAGTGAGGCCCTCAAATCTCATTTATCAGAAAGAGGGTATGCAACCAAAACTGTCAATAGGGCATTTCTAGAGGTAACCAGAATGGATAGACGTAATATGTTGGAAAACAATACAATTGGGGTACAATCAAGGACTTTTGATCAGTCCAAACCCCTTTTTGTTACTACATACAGCTCCCAATTTGACCAAATTTGCAACATAATAAATAGACACCTTCCTATCCTGACAGCAGAGGATAGTCTGAAAGATTATGTGAGCAAAGGTTGCAAATTTTCTGCCAGAAGGGGCTGTACCTTATCCAACATACTATCTCCAAGTATGCTAAAAAACAAACATCAGTAGCCAGCAGTTGGCTCAGTGTCAAAGGGCACTATAAATGCCATTTCTCTAAGTGCATTGCATGTGGTCACACCAGAGTTACTAAAACTTTTCAATCAAAAGTCACTCATAGAGTGTTTGACCTTTTCAGCTGCACCAATTGTCTCTCCTCTAATGTTGTCTATCTTGTGGAGTGTACATTATGTAACAAGCAATATGTTGGGTGCTCCACCAGAGAAGTACGTTCTCGAATAAGGAAGCACCTCAACAATATTGATAATGGTGCTGAAGTATCTGATTTGGCTAGAAATTTCATCAATGTGCATGAGAAAAATGTCAAGAGCTTTGTTTGGCAGGTCATTGAACACATTAGGTCCCCAGAGAGAGGAGGGGACACTACGAGTAAATTAATGTACAAAAAAGCATTCTGGATCTTCCAGCTTAAAACTAGAAAACCCTATGGTTTTAATATCGAGGGTGATGTTATCAATTTCTGGAAGAGAGAAAAATAGAATAAAACAAAACAGCAAGCCCTTTAACAGTTAAGTCAGTCTATCAACAATTATTTAGTTTTACTATTAAGTATCTAGACCAGTAAGCATATCCCTGGATTTACTTCTATTACACAACAGAGATTTTAGGAGCTTTTTACACACAATAGAATATACAAGTTAATTGAGCCTTAGAAATAGTATTATATGTAACACAACATTTATGACCACTTTTTATTTTTATCTTTTCATTTTCTGAGCTGTGAACATAGTGTATGGTTTTGGTCATTTCAATCTCATGCATACTTGAATCAACCAACAAATATATGTTGAAGCTTGCAATTTTTAACTTAAGGTTGTTAATAATTAGCGCTAACCAATATTCAGGGAATTATTTAATGTTTATAGTAGGTATTATCCCCAGTAGTTAGCTCTATGCTAGATTACCCATTTTTTTCTCAAGTTTGACCAGAAGGTCCTTTATGTTTATGTAGATGTCCTCCTCCATTTGCGCAGTCATATTTGTACTGCAGAACCCGGATCACCAGGGGGGGGTTGTTGAGAGCTCTGTGGGTAGGTCGCTGCCCGGAGTGTCAATGGTCTAGATTTAGGTTGAAAAGTCATAAACTCAGCAAAATCTATGTTATAGCGCTCAGTATGGTGTCATGTACCCATTTATATAAGAATCATAAGTAGATGATGTTGCTGTTAATAGATAATCGTCAGATTAACTAAGGCTCATCTCCAGCCATAGATTGTGCGACCAGTCAGGCCACCGCCTAGACACGCCCCCGCCTAGACACGCCCCCCCCTAGAATATCGCAATTAGGGAAGAGAAAATATACAGTTTCCAATAGATTTTTAAATGAAATAACACCTTGACATTTTTTCAGTTATGTTTCTGTGGGACTAATGTTACATTTCACTATAACAAATGTAACAATGAAATATGTGAGAATCAGCATTTGAAGATTACTTTTAATACAGCAAAATGTTGTTAAAAACAACAAATGTCAGAATATTACTCATTAATTTAGATGAATGTAATTAACAAAGAGTTAGTACATGATTGCACTTGTTATATTTTTCACCAGATATTGCAAAACACCTTAACTCTATTTCCAGTGACCCCCTTTCCATGTATTCAGAGGTGTCCTATAAATTCTTAAAGTATGAGTTCTACAAAATAGTGACATTTTTTAATTCAAATTTCAAAGATTGTATCCTTTGTTTACTACAGTCTTACAGTATTTGGATAGTTTGTAGTGAATACACTTAGCGCCTGCTGGGAGGGACCTTTGCTCTGGTAAATAGACTCCTAGTGTCTATTGAGAAATGAATGTGAGATGTGTAAAAAACCAAAGCGCCACTAATAAAGGCCAGGTCTGAATGATCTTGCAATAAGTTATAATCTTACTCAGAATTATAAAAATGGAATATGTAACATTTATTTACTGGCATATATAAAAAACAGACAACATGGATCCTTGTGAAATAATTAAAAACACAAAAAACTAATTTAAAATACAATGAATACAGTAAATTGTGTAGAGACCGGCAGATTCTTATATAGTATTCCTTCTAGAAACAATACAGATTCTGTACATAAAACCTTAACATTTCTATATTTATGACTTTTTTGATGAATAAAAGCAATTTGAACCTTGTGTCTCGATGAGTCTTAAATACGGATATTAGCTCTCTGTAGCGAGTGTTAGACAATTGTCTATTATGTCATTCAATAAGATTTTATGTGGACCGCACTGTATGCATTAGCTGTGTGCTAGGTCTGGCTAATGTCTGATAATATGCGTGACCTGCTAGGTGGCAATAAATTGCGATGGTAGAAATGGGTGTTTATGCACTAACTATGTATTTAACATAGATCGTAAACTTGTGATAAGTATAATGGTGATATGTATAAAGTCTTAAATATGGATATTGTCTCTCTGTAGCGGGTTTTAAACAGTTTCCTATTATGTCATTCAATAAGATTTTAGGTGGACCGCACTGTGTGCATTAGCTGTGTGCTAGGTCTAGCTAATATGTAATAATATGCATAACCTGCTAAGTGGCAATAAATTGCGATGGTAGAAATGGATGTGTATGCACTAACTATGTATTTAACATAGATCGTAAACTCGTGATATATATAATGGGTGATTGTCAAAGTGGGGAATCAAGTGCCGATGTCACTACAATGTTGAAAAACGTGTGCTGTGCAACAACGGTTACAAAGAAAATTTGTGTTATGTGCAGCAAAAAAATTACAATGTGACACATAAATAATCTCAATAGTGCGTAGAGTTCATAAAAGATCCTAAAGTTGAAAAGTGTTCGTTTTCATCCAAATACACAAAATGAAACAAAAAAGGAAAAAAGAAAAAATATGTCCGTGTCCTTGGGTGTATAAAAATATGCGGTGATCAACCAAAAAATGAAAAAATTTAAAATCAAGTAAAAAATATATTCAAATCGTGAGAGATGTGATATAAAAAATATAAGTTCCACAAGTCTTATGTGTAATATCCTTAAAACTTTTTAAAGCCTGCGATCATGGAATTTTAAGCAATCCAGATAATCTGGGTCCCTCTTCTTAGATACCAATAGTGTATAAACTTTTCTAGATGACCGTCCCCAAGATATCCCTAAAATGGAGAGAAGAAATACACAATAGTGCAGAGTGTTTTTGTTCCCTTATTATAATAGGAGTAGTACTCACCAGCCGACGCGTTTCGGTCTTACCTAAGACCTTTATCAAGACTGGTATGTGATGTATAATCTGGTCTTTTATACCGTAGCTTTAACCGGTTTCTTTAGTGAACCGGACATGTTTAATTACATTACTTCCGGTTTTCCATTAAACATTCTCTAAATATAACTTCAGTTAAAAGTCCTTACAGGATTTCTTATATTCTAGGAGTTATTTTAAAACATATGTCATTAGTTGTATTTGTATATATCTTATTAGTTGTGTTGGTGGTTCATTCAGACCTGGCATTCCTCTTGTGGGGTTTGTGTTTATATTAGGGGTATTCTGATGTGTTAAAAGAGGTTTCATTCTTTTTTAAAACAATACGATCATACTTTTTTAAACAATACGATCATAGGATCGTTTCTTTTGTATTTATTTACATGTGTTACAATTTCTTCCTATTGGTGCTTTCAGCGTGTGATGTAACGCTGCCATTGGTTAATTCCAGAGGTGTGTGAAAAGTGCAATGCACTCCTTGAAGCTTCTATTGGTTGATATCAGGTTGATATCAGGGGTGTGTGAAAGCTGGTTAGTTTTTTAGATGTATTAGTATTTTTCTCTATATCGCTAATTTCGGTGGGGTATAGGAAACGGATTTATCTCCTTTGAGAAATTGCTTAATAACTGCTGTTAGTTGATGTTCGGGATGTGTGAGGAGTAGTTATACTTAGGGCAAGATTTATCAAGCACCGAATATGAAAATTCTCATATTATTCTCATAAAATGAAAGTTAACATTATATCGACATATTTATTAAAGTTGATGCGCCAGAAAAGTCTCTATTTCTCTGATATGCGAATAAAGTGACTTATGTTCACTCGCAAGTTTCGAATTTTGAGAATCAATTGTCTGGAAATGCCTAATACTTCTATTACATGTATACCCTTTTCATACACGCCCTTTTTTATTCGCAATTATCTTGTATTTATCAAAATTGTCGCATGTCATATTCACTTTTTCTATATTCACCAATTTTGAGGTTGCGAGATAGTGGAAAAGCGCAAGTAGTTGTTTTTGGTTCTTGTTTGCAATGGAAAATTTCCTTTTTCTTGCGGTTATTGCTGTTTCTCGAAACAGAAGTCGCCCACAACAGGTCGCAGAGCAAGATGCGGATCCAGAAACAAGAAGAAGGGTTCCAAGAATTTTTCGTTTAAGAATTGGTTTGGAAGCCCTTTCTGACCACGAAATAAAAAGAAGATTCCGACTGAATAGACAGTCCCTAATTAATTTGTATCATCTAATTGAGGCTGATATCGACCCAAAGACAGGAAGGACACATGCTCTTCCAGGAATGATAAAATTATTGGCAGTTATCCATTTTTTGGCTACTGGGTCTTTCCAATCTGTCAGTAGTATAGTTGTGGGCCTCAGTCAACCTTCTTTTTCAAGGCATCTGACACATGTGCTCAAAGCTATTTTGAAGCATTTAAAATTATTTATTCATTTCCCTACTAATGCTGAAGGTTGGCAAAGTTTGAAGACTAATTTTTTTAAAGTTTCCGGTATGCCCAATGTCTTAGGCGCTATTGATTGTACACACATCCAATTGAGACCTCCGCAACACAAAGAGGAGCAGTTTAGAAATCGGAAACATAACCATTCCTTAAATGTACAAATGGTTTGTGATGCAAAGCTCAAAATAATGAGTGTCCGCTCAAATTTTCCTGGGTCATGTCATGACTTTTATATTCTTCAACAGTCGGCACTTTATCGGATGTTTGAGTCGGCAGAGATGCCTGATGGATGGCTATTAGGTCAGTATGTATATTATTCCTTTATTTGATAGTCTATTTCACATTTTATTTTTGACTTTTTCTTATTTTATTGTAAATGTTTTCTAATTTATTTACAATCTTTTTCTTTGTTAGGAGACAGTGGATATCCTTGTCGGCACTGGCTCATGACGCCATTCACAAATCCAAGAACCGACGCTCAGAAAAAATATAATGATGCTCATCGGAGCACTCGGTCAGCCATTGAGCGCACCTATGGTTTATTAAAAACTAGATTTAGGTGTCTAGATAGATCCGGTGGAGTGCTGCAATATGACCCGTGCAAGGTATCAGATATCATTTTGGTGTGCTGCATTTTGCACAACATAGCGCTGCAAGATGGAGATGTGGATGTCACTGTCCTCAGTAATAATGAAAACAATGAAGATCTTGATGCTTCAAGAGATTCCACCGCTGGTGGAGTCGAAGTTCGGAATAGCCTTGTTGCTAGATATTTCTCATGTTAGTATATTTTATTCTAGTTTTAACCAATACCTTTTTTAATTAGTCTGTGCTTTTCCCCTTTTAAAATTTATATATATTTTTTTTCTTTTTAAAGGAATCAAATGCGGTTTAAAGAAAATAGAGAAGAATGAATCCAGTTCAAGCCCTATCGATTTAATTTTTTTGTTAATCGTTCATTAAAAAAAAATCGTTAAATACATATTTTTTTTGGTCATCTTGTTATTTTTTGGACAAAAGCATCATGGTTAAATTAATTGGTTTTCCGCTACAATCTTCAAATAATTAGAATAATATTTGATTGCCTATATGGATCTTAAAAGTTGAATTTTCACAATAATGTCCCTTTAACCCTTCATTTTATCAATCATCAGTTTTTGAAGAAAATAAAATTTGAAAAGAATACCAAAAGAACAAACCTGAATTGTTGATAATTTTTTTTTTTGTTTTTTTTTTTTTTTTAACGAAAACCCCTATCTGAATCTTGAAGGTTTATTTCTTTTATGACTGTCCCTTTAATGGGTTAATGTTTTGCAGACAACAATATACTGTTTCAAATACTATATTAAGTGAATGTGCTATTACTATCCAATTTTTAACGTTCGCTTTATATACTATTTAAGGCAGTATATTGTTGCCTGGAAATCATTACCCATTAAAGGGACAGTCATAAAAGCAATAAACTTTCAAGATTCAGATAGTGCTTTTCATAAACCAAAAAAAATATTAAAAACAATTCTTTTAGGTATCATGTGACAGCCATCAGCCAATCACAAATGCATCTACATATATGCTGTGAACTATTGCACATGCTCATTCGGAGCTGGTGACTCAAAAATTGAAAATATAAAAAGACGTTGCACGTGTTGTTTCTTGAACTAAATGACCAACTTTCTATTTTACTCCTATTATCATTTTTTCTTTGTTCTCTTGCTATCTTTATTTGAAAAAGAAGTCAGCCAAGCTTTTTTTTGTTTTCAGTAGTCATGACAGCACTTTTTTATTGGTGGATGAATTTATCCACCAATCAGCGAGGACAACCCAGTTTGTTGCCCAAAAATGGGCCGGCATTTAAACTTACATTCTTGCATTTCAAATAAAGATACCAAGAGAAAGAATAAAATTTGATAATGTGAGTAAATTATAAAGTTGATTTAAAGTTCATGCTCAATGTTAATCACAAAAGAAATTTTTTGGGTACATTGTCCCTTTAAGTACATCTTAACATCAAATATCTTAAAGTTATGCTGCATCATATTCAATTGTTTAAACATTTTTTTATATGATGTCCCTTTAAAATAATGGTGTAACCAATACTGTTATATTAAAGGTCCATTATATACAAATGTACAAACACAAAAACTTTAAAATTGTTGAATGTGTTATATATGGATTAGCTACCATTGTTAAACAACAAACATTCATGTTTTGTCTGTCCCTTTAAAATCAACAATAATATGTCTAATAATTTATGGCAAAAAAAAAATTCATAGACAGTGCAGGAGAAGAGCATCCTTTTATGATGGAGGAAAAGAGCATTCTTGTCTCTTTAGTGCTTTGTCTTACATAAACATATTTATAAAATAAACATAATAATTGAAAAAAAAAATCCCTCAGTTAAACATTATTATTAAAAGCCATAAGCAGCATTAATACTAATAACAATGATGCAAAAATATTTATTTAAGTATCCATAATTTTTCAAAAGTACATTAAATGTCTAAATTATAGACTATAAAAACAACCAAAAAAAACATGAGCCAATAAAAGCGCATGTTTTCCTATTTTTGGATCAGAGTGTAAAATGCCTTTTGCCAGGAAGCCCAAATTCACTCTTGGAGAGCTGATTATTATTACTGCTTTCATGAGGAAATATTTCCCAAAAAGAATTGGGGGCGTATATGGGGTCATTCAAGACCAGCGAAATATAATTTTGTCCGAAATGACCCGTAGAGTCCGCAGAGTCGCTGGGTTTAGACGGACCCAGCGCGACTGTCTTAAGCGCTTTTCGGACCTAAGCCGAAGGGACAAAGAATTAAAACGATCGATTATAAGATTTCTTAGAGAATGTAAGTATAATATAAGGATAAATTATTTTCCGTCCACTAAGAATTAAATATATATTTGAATCAAGGTATATGTTAAATTCTATTATATTTGATTAAATTTGTTATTTTAGTTTACACTATCAAGAAATGTTTTTATTATGCCCCAAGAAAGGATCCCAAAAAAAATGTTTCAACTTTGTAAAAAATATTTATATACATTATTAAAAAATGAAAATGAGTTATACTTATAGAGTGCGCAATAACGCAATAGCGTTTGTGCCACATGACTTTATCTTTTTGCTTGCGCCCCAAAAAGGTATCGTGGAACGCCTGTTATTATGCCCCTTGAAAGTTTCCAAAAAAACTGTTGCAACTTTAAAAGAAAATTTATAAACATTATGGTTCTTGCTACTGAAAGTTATAATTATATAGTGCGCAATAACGATTGCCACATGACTTTTCATTTTTTTCTTGTGCCCCAACAAAGGTATCGTATACTGTTACTATGCCCCAATAAAGGGTCCAAAAACAATGCACTTTCATCAAATATTGCTAATTTGTGTTCTCGAAAATGAAAGAAAATTATACAGTGCGCAATGATTGGCACATGACTTTTTCTTTTTTGCTTGCGCCCCAAAAAGGTATCGTGGAACGCCTGTTATTATGCCCCTTGAAAGTTTCCAAAAAAACTGTTGCAACTTTAAAAGAAAATTTATAAACATTATGGTTCTTGCTACTGAAAGTTATAATTATATAGTGCGCAATAACGATTGCCACATGACTTTTCATTTTTTTCTTGTGCCCCAACAAAGGTATCGTATACTGTTACTATGCCCCAAGAAAGGGTCCAAAAACAATGCACTTTCATCAAATATTGCTAATTTGTGTTCTCGAAAATGAAAGAAAATTATACAGTGCGCAATGATTGGCACATGACTTTTTCTTTTTTGCTTGCGCCCCAAAAAGGTATCGTGGAATGCCTGTTATTATGCGCCTGGATACATTCTTGGGGCACAAGTAAAAAGAATGTCATCTAGCAATAACGCTATTGTGCACTATATAATTGTTTTTAACAAAAGGAAATCTTAATTTTATATATATATATTTTTGTTTATTGGATCAGACAGGAGAGAAAAAACAAACAAAAGATGCCCTAAATATCTGAGGACTATGGAGGTTGTTAGTGATGAAACTTCCGGATCACCACCGATGCCCACAGTCACACTTGAAAATAGACAGATTACTGTAATTGAAAAACCTTTCGAAGAAAATACAGAAGGTATGGTAAATTTTGTTACACTTTTTTAGACACTCAGTAATTGATTACTCATATATAACCAAAAGTGTTTCACTTACATTTTATTTGTATAATACCCGTGAAATAATGTCCACAGATTTATTAAAATTACAACAAAGATAAATAGGTAATAAAGTTAATGTACAATGCTCTCTCTCTATCTCCCTCTCTTTTGATGTCTCTCTCTCCCGTTCTTCTGCTCTCTCTCTCCCCTTTCTCCCCCCTCTCTTTTGCTGTCTCTATCCCCCCTCTCTCTTGATTTCTCTCTCGCCTTTCTCCCCCCTCTCTTTTTCTGTCTCTATCCCCCCTCTCTCTTGATTTCTCTCTCGCCTTTCTCCCCCCTCTCTTTTGCTGTCTCTCTCCCCCCTCTCTCTTGATTTCTCTCTCCCCTTTCTCCCCCCTCTCTTTTGCTGTCTCTCTCCCCCCTCTCTCTTGATTTCTCTCTCCCCTTTCTCCCCCCTCTCTTTTGCTGTCTCTATCCCCCCTCTCTCTTGATTTCTCTCTCCCCTTTCTCCCCCCTCTCTTTTGCTGTCTCTCTCCCCCCTCTCTCTTGATTTCTCTCTCCCCTTTCTCCCCTCTCTCTTTTGCTGTCTCTCTCCCCCCTCTCTCTTGATTTCTCTCTCCCCTTTCTCCCCCCCTCTCTTTTGCTGTCTCTATCCCCCCTCTCTCTTGATTTCTCTCTCCCCTTTCTCCCCCCTCTCTTTTGCTGTCTCTCTCCCCCCTCTCTCTTGATTTCTCTCTCCCCTTTCTCCCCCCTCTCTTTTGCTGTCTCTCTCCCCCCTCTCTCTTGATTTCTCTCTCCCCTTTCTCCCCCCTCTCTTTTGCTGTCTCTATCCCCCCTCTCTCTTGATTTCTCTCTCCCCTTTCTCCCCCCTCTCTTTTGCTGTCTCTCTCCCCCCTCTCTCTTGATTTCTCTCTCCCCTTTCTCCCCCCTCTCTTTTGCTGTCTCTCTCCCCCCTCTCTCTTGATTTCTCTCTCCCCTTTCTCCCCCCTCTCTTTTGCTGTCTCTATCCCCCCTCTCTCTTGATTTCTCTCTCCCCTTTCTCCCCCCTCTCTTTTGCTGTCTCTCTCCCCCCTCTCTCTTGATTTCTCTCTCCCCTTTCTCCCCTCTCTCTTTTGCTGTCTCTCTCCCTATCTCTACTCGCTATGTATTTTCAGCTCTCTCACACCCGGAAACGCCAACCTCACACCACCCTCACACCCGATCAGCACTAGCAACGATTACAGGTCTCTACTGCGCATAACAGCTTTTGAAAAACAGAAAATGCCTATATTATATAGATATATTTTTTTTTAGTTATAGAAGCAGCAGTAGAAATTAGAACGGAAGAGCCAGATTTTGTTCTACCTATCCAAAGACCAAAAATAACAGTAGAACATTCTTCGGACTCCGATTCTGTGTGTTTTGAAGGTTGGTTTTGGTATTTGTAATATAATGATTTTGCTTTTCTATAAGCATCTTTATTTGAATATGGTAATCCGTTTCATTAATTTGTTTTATTCCTAGATGATGTTGAAGCCGAAGATTCTACTTCCACAAGAAACATTGGTACACGTAAGTACAAATTATTTACATTTGTTTTTAGCCATAATTATTATTTTGTTTTTATAAATATATATATATATATTAAAAAATTTATACATACATATATATATATATATATTTATTAACAAATATTTATACATTGTAGGATGTTCGTGGAAATGTTCTTTATACAAAACGCATTTGGATACAGCCTAAAATTTGAAACATCTTTCTAATTTACTGATATTGTCAATATACAAACTTAGATAATTGGAGTAAATTATAAAGTGTATTCCAATTCTCAGTTCTATATGAAGCATGTAATGTTGATTGTCACATTAATATATATTATAAACTTCAGTTTATAAAAATTGGACAAAATGAATGTTAAATCTTACTAACAATTTTTTTAATAAATTTTTTTATCTTTAAAAGAGGTTGTGGAAGAAGAACTTGGACTCATCTCAAGAGAGACCATAATCGCCGAATTTGATCGGTTAGAAGTAATGATGCATAGCATAACAAGAAGCATCCAAAATTTTAGAAGAGCCATAACGGATCAAATGTATTAAAAAAAAAAAGAAAAAAAAAAAACCCTGAAAATTTAACTTTCTATGTTTCAATTATATTTGCATTTTTGGTTTAGTTTCTATTAAAAATTAATATATTATAATATATGTGTCTGTTATTTTTTAAAAAAGGTAAAGATTAATAATAGAGAAATACATTCAAACGGCATTAATAGTTTTTAATTTAACATATGATATGTTATAAATCATAACCAAAATTTATACATTAACTGTTTAAAAAACAAAAAAAACATTTTAAGAAAACCCACCCAAAAAAAAATCAATGATTCTCAATTCTTGTTTGTAAAATATTCACTAGTAATGCAAGCAACCTATTTGTCTCTTGACGTGCAAGTAAACTCTGCCTGTCAATTTCCAAGCGTTCACTTTGCAGGTCACTCATCTGTTGAAAAAAAGCCCTTTGTTCATTCTGAAAATTTGTGGCTAATTGCAGAATGTTAACCAAATTTACTGATATTGCCTCTTCAGTTGGTGCTTGTGCTTCTTGTTGGATATCTTCGTGTACATCTCCAATTTCTTCTTCTGGTACTTCTACATTTGTACTTGAGGAATGTACAGGAGATGTCTCCTGTATTGGTTGTAAATTCAGAACGTATTCAACATTTTCTGAATCATCTATAATAAAGATAAACAATAATTTCATTTTTACAATGCCACCTATTATAGATTACTATCATCTTTAAATGAAAATATGAAAATTAAATTTAATATTGATGAGATTTTAAAAGGGCAGAATACACATGTATCAGCATCTTTAAAGTATAATATTCCACAACAATTACATTCAAATTTTGTAATTGCTGGATATAAGCAAATTACAATTTCAATACAATTGTCAGCTTTTGTTAATTCTATTGCTATCTGTATGTTATAAGCTGGAATGCAATTCTTAAAGCATCCATCATATTTTAGTTTCAGCACCATGGTCAGTGGTTCCAATAAACAAGCACTAACCATGGTGCTGATCCTAAAATGGGATGGATGCTAAGATTTACATTCCATCTTATAAAATATAGATAGCAATATAATTAATAAAATATGAAAAATGTAGTGAAATTGTAAGTTGCTTATAATTTCATGCTGTATCTGAATCTACAAAAAAAAAATGTCTTATAATGTTTTAATATGATTTGCACACAAAAAAAAATGTTGCTTTACCTTCAAAAAGGAGCAAAGTTTCCTCTCCTTCAATATTCTGTTCATTATGATTCTCTTCTTTAAAAAATAAATAAAAAAAAATTAAAAAAATTATAAAGGCAAAATACATATAGCACACTCTTGAGGGACAATATAGGCACAAATACCTACCAACTTCTTGCAGGACGCTGCTGCAAGCGGCAATCTCTGTTAATGCATGAGCATCTGATTGTGTAGGTGGGGATCCTAAAAAAAAAAAGGGTGCACAAAATTGGAAATATATTACTGCATTATTTAAGTTACTTCCATTACAAACAAAAAGTGAAAAACAGATTGAACATCAAATGTGCTTTTCAACAAAAGTTTCAAAGAAAACAAAATTAAATATTAATATAAGGAAAAAAATTGTATTTGAAATCAATCACCAGTAATGAGTGAGGAGAATGAAAACATTTATCAATTTCAATTAGGATTTAAATACTTCATTAGCAATATAAATATAATAATAATAATAGTTTACCTGCATAATCGTCTGTGTCTCCTTGCACTTCAATTCCCTCCACAACCTCAGGCCCCATCAAATTAAGAACTTTCTTCTCATACTCCATTAGATCAGCAGTATATCCTGGACCACCTCCTGTACCTCTTGCTGAACGTTTTTCTTTGCATAATTTCATTTTAATTATTCTTTTTATATCCGAAAAACGTTTTTTTACAATTATTTACATTTTTGGGGTTTATACCCTGTGCAGATACCTCCTGGCTTATATCTTGCCATATCTGCCTTTTACGTGCCATAGGTGTCTGCCTGCTTCTACAGCCTAGCAGGACATCATAGTGATTTAAAATTTTGTCTACAAGAACATTGTTTTGAGATAGGCTAAAATGTATATTTCGACCACCTTTTGTTTTGCTGGCAGTTGATGCGTTTTCCTGTAGGCCAGCAGCAGACATAATAAATAAATAAATAATTTAATATATAAAAAAATATATCAATTATTTTTTGGATTAAAAATTATAAATATACAAATAAAAAAAAAAATTGGAGTAGAAAAATATTGATATATTAATAAATACGATATATATATATAAATCTCTGTAAATATATTGCACCAAAAAAATAAATAAAAATATATATTATGAAAAAGAACAATGAAAAGAAGATAGTTTTAGCGACCAAATGAGGGCAACTTTACAGTGTGCAGAAGCGCCAAAAAAGGGGCAGAATAAAAAGAACTTTAATCATAAATAAGAAATAACAAGAATAAACAATCACGTGTTTAATTTCTTTTATTTTAATAGGACAATAACAATAATAACAATGAAACTATTCCCGGAAGTAAAAGTCATGATAATTACTTCCGAGTGATAAATAAAGTGAAAATCATCGTATTCTCCAAGAAACTATACTAGTCATTCGCTTGTCATCGCAAAAAACTTTTGCACGAAATTTGTCTCAACAATATTAATAAATATTGGCGAATAATTGGATTTCGGAAATTGCGAATAGCTACGAAAATTTCCGCGACTTTTTTTGCGCATTTTTTCGGAGCTTGATAAATCTTGCCCTTATTCCTTGTAAAATAGAGATCTTGCTTACATTGATCGTGCTTAGATAGAGGCATATGCGCCTAAAAGCCCCAGGGTTTCTTACGTGTGGGACATTAACTCTGTGTATGTGCGTTACATAACAGTAAGATGTAGAACATTAACTATATATGTACGTTTCATAACAGTGAGATGATGACTGATACTTAGTCAATCGATGATGCTATAGCTAAACTTAAATAATTCCATAATAAAAAACAAAGAGACCAGAGGTTGTGAATATGTATGAGATTCACATTTAAATGAATCAACTTTCTGATAAGTGTAACGGATAATGTTTATATGAGGCTAATATTTTAACCATATGACTCTATAGGTGAGGCTAGTCTTATTAACCCTAACTCTAATCCCTGTAATGAAATAGCAAATGGATAGGGGACCCATATTCAAATGGATTAACTCATTATATAACATATATGGTTTAAAATTACTTTTACGTAGCTGTGAATTCACAATATAATGCTATAGGTTATAACTAATTTTGTCGGTGGTCCCCGTAATGGGGGATATATAACATAGCTAGTTGATAAAACACTTTTTCGTAGCTCCAAGTTTTCAGTGTAATTTGATCAGTTATACCTAATTTTTATAACTAGAATAGTATTACCCATGATGGTGTTCTAATATTTTTATTAGAGTGGATTCTATTAGAATCAACCTGTTAACATAATGACTTTATTAGCTGAAACTATCATTAATCCCTATATGTTCGTATGTTTCTTGGAAAATAAAATCCGTCAAAATTCACTTTGGCGTGATTAATATATATGGCTTAAAATGAATTGACCATATTAGATATTTACGTCTTTTGGCTTCTTGTTATGCAGAGATAGAGATAAGGGTAGAAAAGGCTATCACTAATCCTCTACTTTATGTAGGTTTAGTCAAATATTTTACAACCGTCTTATATCTAGGACATCATATGTCTTATTGAGGGAGATAGGAGTGAATAGGCTGAACTCCTACTGTGAACGCTCGACCTGATATTTCAGGTTTATTTCTAAATCATCCTTGATTTTAACAAAGAGGATGTGGAGAGAGGCCAGAGGGCAAGTGTATTGGTACATTTGAATTTGGATAGTGATCAGTATGCTAGAACTATTTTGAAGATAGAGATTTCTAAAAAAAAAAAAATTTTAAAGTCATACTTGTTGAAGGAGCAAAATATCAACATGTATGTCTTATATTTATCATTCTGATACAACAATAACAGAGGATCAGTGTAACATCTATATGCTAATAGAATTATTTGTGAGAGAGGTGGAAAAAAGCGGGCGATGAGGAACTCTAGTCTGGTTTTTCTCATTTATCAATGTTCTCCTTCTCAGGTGGTCTTTGGTTGGTACATTTAAATTTAGATAGTGATCAGTATGCCAAAAATTATTTGGAGGATGTTGAGGAAAGAAATTTTATAAATCTTTAGCATTTGTCGTCCAATATTAGGATAGTGCTTCTTTAGTGTCAAACTTGTTGAAAGGACAAATTGTCAACATGCATGTCTTATATTTATCATTCTAGTCCAACGTAAATAAAGGATCAGTATAACATCTGTATGCTCATTGAATTATTTATGAGAGAGGAAGAGAGAAAAAGAAAGGACAATGGGGAAATGTAGTCCAATTTTCCTCATTTGTCAATGTTTTCCTTCTCAGGTGGTCTTGGGTTGATGATATTAACCTTTTCATTATATCGCCAAACTCTATTAGCTTTCATTATGATAGAATATTTGTCTAAGGTTCCTGCAGATCAGACATATAGCTCTGAAGCAAGCAGGGGGCACCCACCATATGTTCATATCTGACCGTGAATCAGACATAATCAGTAAAACATTTTTTACGTACCTGGCACCTAGTAACATTTGATATCACTACAAGTCAGGAGAGGAAAAGTTATTTTACTTGCAATATCATGTTTGGTTCAGTGAGACAGCTGTATTACAAGCAATCCTATTCTGTACAGTGAAAACGTATGTTACAGCTTTTGTAGCGGCTCAATATATTCAATGTTAGAAAACTTGTTATTTTTTCAAAACACAATTTACATATTGCAAACTTTAAAAGACCCACTATTAAGAACTGGAAAGGTTAGGCTCTCTTTCCTCTGAGCGTCATTAGTATCCCGTACATGATATCTTGTTTATAAAAACGTTAAAATTAAAATACATTTATTTAATAAGGAACTTAGAATACATAATAAACTATTTTACAGTAATGAATATATATATAATGCACTATATACACAACATATCCTCTATGTCCCAGCTCAAATAGGTTTATTACTGTTTTTATCATTATTATTAACTCCATTGGCGTAGTTGGAATAGCAGTGAGGAAACGTTGCAGGTATGTTCTAATGTGCTAAACAATACACGCTAGCTTAGGTGAACATTTTCACTTATGGCTCACCGCTCTTTTATTGGTGAGATGAGCATTTTTAAGTAATATACTGCATGTAATGTGAAAATCATTTTGCATATAGATTATTTGAACAATTACAAAACACAATCCATTCAGATTTCAAATGCACATTATCTGTTGTATAAACATGTTTTAAATATATGCCCCCTCCACACTGCGGAGATTATCATTCATTAGTGATATGCAGCAAGTCCTATACTTTACTATGGAAGCCACAATGCCAGTCTTCTGTACAGTGAGGGTAAGACCACACTTTTAGAATATTTCACCTGGTTAGAGCTTTGTGAGACAGGATTGAACATTTCTCAGTGACATGGTGATCCTTTGACCATCAGGGCTTTTTAGTCTATTCAGATTGGAGGGTTGGTTGCACCAAATCTACCTGTTCACTCACAAACATGTAACTTTCCAGTCTTATTTCACAGAAAAATATCTTTTGTAGTGGCAACTTGCATTTTTTTGTTTTCAGAATTTATTCATGTCACTTACTGCATTTTCCCTCCACCACCACCACATTACATTTGCCATCAAGTGCTTTACCAGCATAAGACACCCCCATATTAACCTCTAACACAAAAAATGGAACCCCATCATTTTAACCTTTGATTCCAACAATTCCTAAAGAAAGTTGCCCCCAACAGCCTACTGTGACCCCACAACTGACAGACATTACCCCATATATCCTTCCTTATTTGCTTTGCTAAAAATTAAATACAAGTAGTTCATCACCTTTATCACATCCTATACCACGTTCTTCTGTGCCTTCACACAAGCAGAGGATAAAACATTGTTACTGTCACAACACTAGAAACTCACTAAAATGGTTTCCTTTATTTTGCTTGGTTAGATGTGTTGAATTTAATAAAATGACTGGTCTTCCTAGCTTCCTTTCATTACATACCAGAGTCACTCATTAAATGATTAGTCTGGGAGGCAAAGTACAAATGCAACATCAGTGAAGGAAATTGTACTATTTTATGCATTTATTTATCTTTATTTGTTTTCAAGAAAAGAAAGAATGCACGTTATACAAAGAATCAATGCGATAACAAAGAAGAACAAGAAAAACAAGAAACAAACATTGTCATGGTACAAATAAATCAGGTGAAAGTTTCAACCGCAGAGATTCCTCAACATAAAGTATTAGCAAGTTATTTCCACCGCTCACCTTTAATAGCATTGCTATTACAGGTTTGCAAAAACCCAGCGTTAGCAGGCAATATGGCAGCGTTGAGCTCCATACCGCACACAAATACCAGCGCTGCTTTGAGCTGGTTTTACGTGCTCGTGCACAATTTCCCCATAGACATCAATGGGGAGAGCCGGCTAAAAAAAAATAACACCTGCAATAAAGGAGCATAAAGCTCCGTAACGCAGCCCCATTGATTCCTATGGGGAAAGAAAATTTATGTTTACACCTAACACCCTAACTTTAACCCCGAGTCTAAACACCCCTAATCTTCTGCTCCCAACATCGCTGACACCTACATTACAATTATTAACCCCTAATCTGCCGCCCCCGGCATCGCCACCGCCTACCTACACTTATTAACTCCTAATCTGCCGCCCCCAATGTCGCCGCCACCTACATAAATTTATTAACCCCTAATCTGCTGCCCCCAACGTCGCCGCCGCCACTATACTAAAGTTATTATCCCCTAAACCTCTGGCCTCCCACATCACTAACACTAAATAAAGTTATTAACCCCTAAACCTAAGTCTAACCCTAACCCTAACACTACTAACTTTAAAAATTAAAATAAATCTAAATAAAAATTACTATCATTAACTTAATAATTCCTATTTAAAACTAAATACTTACCTTTAAAATAAACCCTAAGCTAGCTACAATATAACTAATAGTTACATTGTAGCTAGCTTAGGTTTTATTTTTATTTCACAGCTAAATTTGTATTTATTTTAACTAGGTACACTAGTTAGTAAATAGTTATTAACTATTTACTAACTATCTAGTTAAAATAAATACACATTTACCTGTAAAATAAAACCTAACCTAAGTTACACTAACACCTAACATTACACTAAAATTCAATACATTACATTAATTAAATACAATTAACTAAATTACAAAAAAAATAAACACTAAATTACACAAAATAAAAAAGAAATTATCAAATATTTAAACTAATTACACCTAATCTAATAGCCCTATCAAAATAAAAAAGCCCCCCCAAAATAAAAAAAAACCCTAGCCTAAACTAAACTGCCAATAGCCCTTAAAAGGGCCTTTTGTGGGGCATTGCCCCAAAGAAATCAGCTCTTTTACCTGTAAAAAAATACAATCAACCCCCCAACAGTAAAACCCACCACCCACCCAACCAAACCCCCCCAAATAAAATCCTATCTAAAAAACTTAAGCTCCCCATTGCCCTGAAAAGGGCATTTGGATGGGCATTGTCCTTTAAAGGGCATTTAGCTCTTTTTCTATGCCCAAACCCTAATCTAAAAATAAAACCCACCCAATAAACCCTTAATAAAACCTACTAACCCCCGAAGAAAAAACACTAACCCCCAAAGATCCACTTACAGTTTTTGAAGGGCGGACATCCATCCTCATCAAGCCGGGAGAAGTCTTCATCCAAGCATGCAGAAGTCTTCATCCAAGCAGCAAGAAGTCGTCCTCCAGACGGGCAGAAGTCTTCATCCAGACGGCATCTTCTATCTTCATCCTTCCGACGCTTTTTGCGCAATCTGGGTTAGTGCTCGTTAGTTAGTGCTACCCGACACGTGCAAAAAGCTTACTTCTTGCAGAGTTAGCACGGGAGTGGGAGTATTAAATACCGCTCCACTTCTAATCTGGCCCTTATTTGGGAACAAATTCTTCCTTCAGGCAACCCAAGCTGAATAATCGTTAAAGGGATATGAAACACACATTTTTTTCTTTTATGATTCAGATAGATCATGCAATGTTAAACAACTTGGATCAGCCAATAGGATTGAAGCTCAATCCTATTGGCTGATTGCATCAGCCAATAGGATTTTTTACCCTTTATTTCCGATTGGCTGATAGAATTCTATCAGCCAATCGGAATTCAAGGGACATCATCTTGGATGACGTCATTTAAAGGAATCTTCATTCTCCAAGAGGAATCGAAAGAAGAGGATGCTCCGTGCCGGATGTCTTGAAGATGGAGCCGCTCCGCGTCGGAAGGATGAAGATAGAAGATGCCGTCTGGATAAAGACTTCTGCCTGCCTGGAGGACGACTTCTTGCCGTTTGGATGAAGACTTCTCCCGGCTTCATTGAGGACTTCTTGCCGCTTGGATGAAGACTTTTCCTGGCTTTGTTGAGGATGGATGTCCGGTCTTCAAAAACTGTAAGTGGATCTTCGGGGGTGGGTGTTAGGTTTTTTAATGGTTTATTAGGTGGTTTTTATTTTTAGATTAGGGACTTTGGGCAATGTAAAAGAGCTAAATGCCCTTTTAAGGGCAATGCCTATCCAAATGCCCTTTTCAGGGTAATGGGGAGCTTAGGTTTTTTTAGGTAGTTTTTTTGGGGGGTTGGTTGTGTGGGTGGTGGGTTTTACTGTTGGGGGGTTGTTTGTAAAAAAATTTACAGGTAAAAGTGCTGATTTATTTGGGGCAATGCCCCGCAAAAGGTCCTTTTAAGGGCTATTGGCAGTTTAGTGTAGGCTAGGGTTTTCTTTATTTTGGAGGGGGGGGGTATTTTGATAGGGCTATTAGATTAGGTGTAATTAGTTAAAATATTTGATAATTTTTATTTTGCGTTATTTAGTGTGGGTTTTTTTTAAATTTAGTTAATTATATTTAATTGTATTTAATTAATGTAATTTATTTAATTTTAGTGTAATGTTAGGTGTTAGTGTAACTTAGGTTAGGTTTTATTTTACAGGTAAATTTGTATTTATTTTAACTAGGTAGCTAGTAAATAGTTAATAACTATTTACTAACTATTCTACCTAGTTAAAATAAATACAAACTTAGCTGTGAAATAAAAATAAAACCTAAGATAGCTACAATGTAAATATTAGTTATAGTGTAGCTAGCTTAGGGTTTATTTTACATTTAAGTATTTAGTCTTAAATAGGTATTATTTAGGTAATAATAGTAGGTTTTATTTAGATTTATTTTAATTATATTAAAGTTAGGGGTGTTAGGGTTAGGGTTAGACTTAGGGTTAGGGGTTAATATATTTATTTAGTGTTAGTGATGTGGGAGGCCAGAGGTTTAGGGGTTAATAACTTTAGTATAGTGGCGGCGACATTGGGGGCAGCAGATTAGGGGTTAATAATATTTAACTAGTGTTTACGATGCGGGAGTGCGGCGGTTTAGGGGTTAATATGTTTATTATAGTGGCGGCAATGTCTGGAGCGGCAGATTAGGGGTTAATAAATTTATTTTAGTGTTTGTGATGCGGGAGGGCCTTGGTTTAGGGGTTAATAGGTAGTTTATGGGTGTTAGTGTACTTTGTAGCACTTTAGTTATGAGTTTTATGTTACAGCTTTGTAGCGTAAAACTCATAACTACTGACTTTCAGTTTACGGTATGGATCTTGTAGTTATGGGCTGTACTGCTCACTTTTTGGCTGGACAGGCAAACTCGTAATACCAGCGCTGTGGAAGTCCCATTGAAAAAGGACTTTTTAAAAAGTGTGGTAGTTACGTTGCGTGGCGGCCAAAAAAGTGTGCGGTACAGCTGTACCTACAAGACT
Organism: Bombina bombina; assembly: GCF_027579735.1. NCBI lineage: Eukaryota > Metazoa > Chordata > Amphibia > Anura > Bombinatoridae > Bombina > Bombina bombina. The sequence goes on along the minus strand of NC_069499.1, from coordinate 337,770,717 downwards.
AGTAATAGCAGCGGTAGTGAAAAAGAGCCATAACGCTGCTTTTTCACTCGTAATCTAGCCGACAGTTAGTGGGGCTTCCAAGGATTCCACAAAGTTGTAGTCAAAGAATAGGAATGACAGCGGTAAAAGGGGGCGGGGGGAATCAGAGAAGATCAGAGAAGAGAGGATAGTGCCCCTGGTGGTCAACATACTTCCAGAGATAAATAGGGATTCCCACAATCTGCCTAAAATGTTTGTCCAAAAAATTTAAAGGGTACTTGGAAATCTAAGTTAGTGAATTTAAATAGCTCCCAATATAATTGAATAATATGGAATAAATCTAACATTTGCCTCTTGTAACACCCATAGCCTTCTAGTGACATGAGTTCCTTGACCTTGTCAATCTACGCCTGCTCAGTCGGGGTCAATGTTCTATTTATTCATAAATGCATATTTCTACATATATCTGATGGTATTTTGGTATATATATATATATATATATATATATATATATATAGAAGAGTTTATGTAGAGAGAGTAAATCCTGGAAACAAAAGAAAGACCAGGATAAAAGACAGGGAATTCAGCACTCTTTTTTAAAATTTAAACTAAAGCTCAAAAGGGACTGTCAGATGTGTCAACCAAAAAATGCTAGTGTAGCTGCAAAGGAGAGAACTCCCTGGCACTAACGGTATAATTACAAAATGTATATACAAGTAGGTAAAAAATGCCAAAAGACCCAAAAGGTATATATGATCACTTTATAAAGATGTTGAAATAGCATAAAAAATATAACATACTTACAAACCTGACCGGTCAGGGGATGGTGTCTATACATGAACAGAAATCATTGACATGATATGTAATTGTTAACACAGGCCTGAAAAGCCTATGAATTCACTGCAGAATTAGAATGGGGAACAGTAATCAGACTACTACACCCTACTGCTGACGGCACCTTAGTATGTAAGGCTGAATGCCGGGCAGATTTATAACTGGGATCTAAGTAGTTACAGTTAGTGTGCCCCAACACGTGTGTAGATGAATTGATACAGCATTAATTATACATATACATGTTACATGAAAGATATATTACTGGGGGACAAAAAGTCAAGCTACTACACCCTGCTGCATACGGCACCTTATAAATGTAAGGCTAAATGCCGGGCAGGTATTGGGATGGGATCTAAGTAGGTTGCTGTAATGTGCCCCAAAATATGTACAGATATCTTATTACTATGCAAGCAAACAGCATGAAACAATATACAGCCGGCTCTGCTGGATAATCACATAGAAGCAGCTACTCATGCTGTCGGGTATGAGTGTCCCTAAGGTAAAATTATGCAAGCTGGAAGGTTAGCCATGAAGCAAGTAAAGGCATATATGCAAAGCACAGGGTTCAGCCTCAGTGTAGCGTGATATTAGTAAGCCTCAAGCATTTGTTAGCAGTAGCGTTTTCCTTAGAGAACTTAGCATATACCCTCTCATCAGGGTAGCATCATCCAAGTCAGTCAAGCAAATGCCTATCAATCAGGCAGTGAAAAAGCAGTATACGACCTGTTTCCTTCGTATTTTCCTGTGACTGGTTTTTAATAGATGAGCCTCATTGAGTATTTAGGGAACTCCGTTCTAGAGATCCATCAAGCGTGTTCGCTTGCAGCGTGTCTGTTCCGTGTATTCAACACCAATCACATGCTCCGGTCGGCTTGTCCAATGCCGACGCGCGTTTCACCCGCTAGGTATGTCGGGCTTCGTCAGGGCGTGATGACGTAGGGAGTATTTCGTCTCCCTTTTAAACTTTACTGAATGGCACGCCCCTATTGAAAGAGTCTCACAATGCTTCATTAGCGATGATGGTCAGTGAAGGGGCAAACCCCTTGGAGTGTGCGTCAAATGATACATATATAGTAATGATACAGAGAATCAGAATATACTCATTTAGAACACTTACATGCTAGAATAAAGAGATCATATACACCAGAGAAAAACAATTGGGTTTTGGTCTGTAAATAGTGCTGATAAAAAATCGTAAAACATGTAATTTACCTATTTAGCCTTAGTTGCCCTAATAGGTTGTTAGTGAAAGTACTCTAATACTTAAAGATGTATAGTGTGATATAGGATATAAGGGCATGTTTGGACTGGAAAAAACTATGGAATGCGAATGATGAAAGCAACAGCCATACTTTATAAAAAACAGGCCATGTCAATTCTATCATTTAACCCTTTGGGTATCTGAGTTTGGAGGATCATAATCCACCTGCATTCCTTCTGGAGGAGGACCTTATCATTGTCGCCTCCTCTATTATTAGTGATGCCTCTGTCAATGCCTATGAACGAGAGGGAGTCAGAGATACAGGCATGAGCATCTTCAAAATGCTTGGCCACATTACTCTTAGGATTCTTATTTTTAATGTCATCTCTGTGCTCAGTAATCCGGTCCTTAATGGCTCTCCGAGTTTTGCCCACATAGAACCGTGGGCAGCTGCAGGAGAGAAGATAGATGACACCTTCAGTATTGCATGTAATGTGATGCTTTTAGTTTGTATGTCTTGCCAGTATGTGTGGAAAAAACTTTAGTTTTTACCATGTATTTGCACGCCACACATCTTCCACATGGATGGTTTCCCGTGGATCTGTGTGTAGTAAGCCAGTCAGTTTGTCTTTTAGGTGATACAAATTGGCTTCTCACCAATTTGTCCCTAAGATTAGGTGCTCTTCTGGCAGTGATGTTTGGGTGGTCTCCCACCTCCTTGGATACCCCTTCATCACTTGTTAAGACATGCCAGTTTTTATCAAGTATCGTTCGCAGAGCTGACCAATGACAGTTATAATCTGCGATCAGTCTGATAGGACCTTGCACAGGTTTCTCCTTTGGTATCAGAAGTTGCTCACGATTTTGGTGGGCTGCTTCACTGAGAGCCCTTTTAACGACTCTCTTCGAGTACCCCCTGTCTTCAAAACGTTTTTTCATTTCCAGGGCACTCTTACCTCGATAATGTCAGTTTCGACCAGCAGTGTTTAATGCCTTATCAGTAACTTAGAGACTCTAAGCAATATACTACATCAAGTCTTTTCATCAGGACTTTGCATAATAAGATTGATATATCTCTCAGCGTTCTTAGTCACTATTTGTTGACATTATCCACTAACCTTTGTATCTATGTATCTCTGTTATTTTGTGGCTCATATTATGTCCTACGGTAATCTGTATACACATACATACTGTGGTCTATTTATCCACTTTAGTGGGGCCCCACATATACTGTGACAATTGCATGCTAGCTTTGTTTCTATAAGGAATAAATATCATGGCTTTTTGAGTTAACCGAGGTGTGTCAGATGTTTTTTGTGTCTGGATACTAATGTTTCAGCCTTTAATCTGCATATCAGATCATTTAGGAGTATTTCGTACTGAGTCCTGTATTCCCCTTCTTTACACATAGTATTCTCATACAGCTCTGCTATGTATAAATATTTTTCTTCTATAAAAATATACTGAATCTATATAATTTATTTTGGGGTCTGCACCAGGCCTATGTTCAGCTAAACACTGGCTAGGTATAGAATTCTGTTAGTTTTTTCAAATTTATAAACACTATTTACAAGGTGTTTTAGAAGAGTATGGTTTCTCTCCCTACTGTTATTTTTAGTTCTAATATATATATATATATATATATAAATATGATTATATCAAGGTTTAGATATATACAGATATATATATAGAAATATATATTTATAAATACTTAAAACATATCCCTCTATGTGCAGAACATCGGAATGTGAAATATTTTCCAGTAAATACACAATTAAATACTTTATTAAATATGAATATTGCATAACTATGATGTTACATGTTTTCATCTACTTAACTGCAAAGGGCTCCAATGCACTTATATATATATCTATGTACATATACATATGTATTTATGTGTTTATATCTATGTCTGTAAATACATATGTACACACATATTAATATATATACAGTATATATATATATATATATACTTACATATCCAAATTTAGACATGTATATGTATGTATCTCTATGTTAAAGCCTTTTGCAGCCTTTTTTTTCTACATACATTTGAGACCTCATATCTTTGAGAAGAAAAAAGCGGTACAGCCGCACAGTAAGAGGCACCAAAAGCAAGGGCTAGTAAAAACAGAAAAAAACTTTATTGCATCCGGTTAAAATGTAAGGTACATGGCCAAAGAACCTCCTGACTAGTTTCGTGCCCTCATAGGCACTTAATCATAGGACTCCTAGCACTGCACATGCTTCCTATTTAAAGGCACAGCAGCCTGCAATCAATTAATCATTTAAAAACACAGTAATGTGTATTATATACAGTGAACATTTCATAGTTGCTTATGGAAAAGGAGAAAAGCAGAAAAAACAGATAATAGATAATACTATTATTGCCACATATAATCCATATTAAACCTAATTGTTTTACATTATTGACATATAAATACCCTCAAAGAGTGATGATCAATCAAATTAATAATATATACATTTGTTATAATACTTATTTTATTTGGTTTTATTTAATGTTATGTTATTTTATGTAATGTTATTCAATTTTGTCCTATCTTACTGTTAAATTAATACGTATTAAAGTCAAATGGGCCAAACAGTCAGGGAGAGTTCAGATTAATTAAGGAAATAGTTTAATAATTTATAAGGAATGGACTGGTTCTATTGTAAATTAGATACGATTTATACTTAAATATATGAGCCTTATTCAATAAAATAACTCATGTCCCATTCACGGTTCAATCCCATGGGTGTAATGGTCCTTAACCTGTATATCCAATAGAGTTCTTGTTTTAATAGGAGTTTATGTTTATCACCACCTCTAATTGGAGATACCACTCTATCAATAACCCGAACGTTCATACTGAACACATTGGTCATATGAGTTAAATTGTGAAGTCTCGCTACGGCTGATTTTTTCACAAAATCCTTGGTGTCCCTTATATGCTCTCTCACCCTTGACCTCAATTATCTCGAGGTCTGTCCTACATACTGTAGGGAACATATTTTACACTCCAAGAGGTAGACCACAAAAGAGGTCCTGCAATTGGCATAAAACTTGTTGGTAAATTCCTCATTAGTTACTGTGCTCCTAAAACCATTTCCTAGATGTAAAACTCCACACGTGATACATGTGCCATTACCGCATCTATAAGTACCCTTCCTTTTTATCCACTCTTATCAGTGCCTCCTGTATACACCAAACTGGGGGATAATTTGGAGGATAATGTGGATGGTTTCTTGGGAACAAATACATTTTTTTTTTTAAATAATTTTTTATTGAGATGGTATAAACAAATACAGAATATAAGATACGTTACCAGCTTGTCAGCCAGTCAAGTGTACAAGTAGCTTAAAATACCAAAAGAATGCACAAAATATATCCACATACAAGGCTAAATAAGCAACATGACATCTCATTTTGTGTTTGTAATATTCAAATCTTAATGTTTACCCCTTATATGGAATATAAAAACAAACTAGAAAGAGTTTAACCTCATGCAAAAGGTAGTGGCCTCTCGTGGACCTCTGGTAGTATAATATAATGGTTTGAGGACGTAATAGGGGATATGTAGCGAATGTATAGAGAGTCACTCTTGGACCCTCAGTGATACTTTATAGTAGCATGGCAAAATTAAACAATAAAACAGCACAGTAACCCGAGGACATTATGTCACATGAAGGTACAGTTATAGAAGTTAGTATATATGTATCAATGTTATCAATAACAAACGGTGGAGGTTCCAGAGGATTCATTTTCCTATACTTACGATGTAAGCACTATGGAGTATGGGGGGGATGGCACAGGGGTATTCTGGTTACAATTATGCGGAGCTAACATTGACTATACTGGTAATGTTCTTCCAATAACTAACCCTCAGTTGTGGGCATTATTCTAATGTTAACTCAGAGGGTAGTCTTAGGTTCCTATGAGAGTATAGAATATTCAACGGAATATAAGGTGGTCGCTTGGAGGCTAATGGATCCATTATATTCCCAACAAACACGTTAAATAACTCTTATACGAGTAATTCTAAGCTTGTGTAAAGGATAGGGCAATGTAATTTTCTATAGCTGTCAGGGAAGGCATCAAGAAAAATATAATCAATTTCCCTTAGGGGCCTCTAACCTTACAATATCGATATAATCAGCCTTTGACTGGAATAGTAGCTTGCACTGCCTCGACCGCTGGCAGCACAATAACCAACCCATAGACAATGTAAAAGTCAAAGCCCGAAGAATGTCAGCCTATTTTAAACCAAAGTAACGCGCTGAAGGTTGTAACAAATACTGAACCCTAATAAAGCTTGCAGGATTAAGCTAGGGCATCACCCCTCTTTGTATTGTCAGTTAGCAGATGCGCTGCTTCTCTTAGTGTATGTAAACTGTATGTAAGCTGCCTGCATATATCAATTCCATAAGGAGCATCTTTTCTATAGATAGGTGCAACATTATATTAGGAAACTAGAAAGCTAATTAGCACTAGCGATTACAAATTGTATAGAATCATCTATGACATCACAGTGGGTAGGAACCTGTAAAAGAAAACTTATCATACCTTCTGTTTGAACATACTATCAGTCAACTCACTCCGTGTGAACAGAGAAACAGAGCGCCTCCTTAGGGAGACATACCAATAAATTTAGGTTGGTTATGTATAGTAAAATGTTAAACACTTAAAGCACAGGTATCTGATGTTAGTGCAGCAGCCTCGCTATTACAAGTATTTCATGTATATAATAAAGGCAATTTCCCCATTAAAGATAGAGGCATAATATATTAAGCTCCCTTAAGGCATGGAACAAATCTAACTTGTGTGTAAAGTTAACTATGTTGCTATAACTAATGGTCCACAGAACAGTAACAGATAAACCTACTTAAAGAACAATAGCACTATTAAAATTAGTCCCACATCAGTTCACTGTATGTAAATTTTTGAGAAACTGTCAGTAAATGTAGAGTTCAACCTATCCCAACCCTTTGCACAAACCAGATGTCTGTCTCTTTATATGTTGGCTTGTGCTGGAGAGTATGACTTAGCCATTGAAGAGGCTGGTAAGTGTCTTGCGGGAGTAGAGTTCGGTTGGTCTGGTTGCCAAAATGAGTAAGACAGTCTCCTGTTCCACTGCTCATCGACTGTGGTCGGGCACTATGTCTCCCATCGTACAATATAAAAGCCGTAGATGCGAGCAGCCGCACTCCGGACCCTTCCGCCTCTGTGGCCACCACCGGACTCCCTGCAAAGTCCAAAGAGTCATCTCGTTTGGGTGTGAGTGCCGCTCTCAGAGTTCTACTGGGATACTCTGGTCCTCCCAACGAATTTATGATGGGACTAGTGCGTTGAGCTGTAGTGAGGTAAGCGTTCCCCAATCTCTCCAAGGTGTCTGGGTTTAATGATCTAGCCTGCCCACTCACCAGTTGCCACGCTGTCATCCCATCCTCTCCTTTTCTAGTAGACTTCCACTGGCATTCTTGTAGTGGTGTAGACCGTTCAGGGTGTAGGTTAGGTTTGCCATACAGTAAAGATATTAAGCTCCGTTCGAGCTCACAAAAGTGGCTATGGATCAGTCATGACATTTCCGCTTCCCAGTTGCCAAGGGTGTCCATGGTCGTAACTTTAGCTGTCCTGTTATAAATCCTCTATGTCGCAGATAGAATTAATGATGGCTTGCTGAGGGAGGTACACTCTGTTAGAATAGTGATAAACTTTAACAGAGGCAGGCCGTCGATCAAATTCCTCTTGCCGGTCTCCACCTGGGTGAAATGATGGCCTTTCCCAAAGACATAAATAAGTTATCGCTCTTAAATAGCATAGTATCAGTATAAACATATGTTTTTCATACACTGTCAGGCTGCTGAGACTCCTGTACCTCTAGGGTATCAGCATTATAGATGATTTAGAGCCTGGATGGTCACCAAACTTGACTTTTAAAAGTAATATAGCCGGAGCTGCTGAGATATGCGACCATCCAGCTCAATAGTAAGCTCCTCCCCACAAATACAATTTTGAGCAATATCAGATAAGGCATTATCATCTCTCAGGATGTTAGAATTCTGTTTCAAAATTGAGCATACCTCATGGAACTGACTAGAATACTCGGTGAAAAAAACAACCATGTCTTGTGTAATGGTATCATTCCTCTTAGAGGTCGAAATCAAATCTGACTGAGTCTTAGAGGCCTATTTATCAAAGGTCTGTCGGACCTGATTCGACTGCGGATCAGGTCCGACAGACCTCGCTGAATGTGGAGAGCAATACGCTCTCCATATTCAGCATTGCACCAGCAGCTCTTGTGAGCTGCTGGTGCAACTCCGCCACCTGCAGACTAGCGGCCGCCAGAAGGGGGGTGTCAATCAACCTGATCGTACTCGATCGGGTTGAATTGTGGTGATCTCTATCCGCCTCATCAGAGCAGGTGGACAGGTTATGGAGCAGCAGTCTTTAGACCGCTGCTCCATAACTTGCGTTTCTGGTGAGTGTGAAAACTCGCCAGAAACACGGGCCTTCAAGCTCCATTCGGAGCTTGATAAATGGGCCTCTCAGCCTTGACTTCATTCAGCGTATGCTGTAATTGTTTTTCATCATAACCTCTGTCTCTGAGATGTACAATTAAAGCTCTTGCCTGTTTGTTGAATAATTAATCTGAATTGGTATTCCTTCCTAGGCGCATAAACTGACCTCTGGGAATTGCCCGCACCAAATGTGGTGGATGACACGACTTAGCGTGCAGAATGGTGTTCCCAGCTGTCGGTTTATGAAAAGTATCGCTGATTATAATACCATTCTCAGCATCACCCCTTAAACTAAAATCCAAAAAGTTAACCACTTCACTCTGCATTTCACCAACAAATTTCAAATTTAAATCATTGCCAATAAGATACTCAATAAAAGCACCAAAATCAAATGATTCCTTGACAATGAATATCAAGTCATCTATGAAGCGCATATAAAGAACAATTTGTTCCTTAAATGGATTCACATCAGTGTACAAATAATGATTTTCCCACCATCCTATGTACAGATTTGCGAATGAAGGGGCAAACCTTGCCCCCATCGCAGTTCCACAAATCTGCAAGAAGAATTCTTAGTTAAACATTAAAAAGTTATGTTTCAATAAAAATTCGACAATTTCAAATAAAAACAGCTTTACTTCATTTGAAAATCTGGTGTGGGTATCAAAGAAGTATCCAATTGCCTCAATGCCTAGTGAATGGGGTATACTGGAGTAGAGGGATCCTGCATCTACAACTACCCACTTGAAATTAGACCTTCATTCAATATTATATACCACTTGCAATAAATGGATGGAATCTCTTAGATAGCTCTTAAGATTCCTCACAAGAGGTTGCAGGATAGAGTCAATCCACTCAGAAGTGGGTTCAAATAATAACCCAATCCCAGAAATTATGGGACGTCCCGGAGGATTTAATAAATTTATCTGGGTCTTGGGCAGATAGTGAAAAATTGGAATCCGAGGATTCTCCGCAACCAATGACTCAACCTGTTCCCTTGTGAGGAGTCCCAATGATGTTGCTTGTTCCAAAACTCTAAAAAATTCAGATCTAAGTAGGATTGGTGTGCAATTTCCTATAAGTATGGATGTCATTCAGTTGCCTTAAACTTTCGGAAATGTAGTCATCCTTGTTCATGACAACCACATTTCCACCCTTATCTGAAGATCTGATCACAATCTGTTTGTTGTTTTCAAGCATGTTCAAAAAATCTCTTTCCTTGCGTGTTAAAGGGACAGTCTACCATAGAATTGTTATTGTTTTAAAAGATAGATAATCCCTTTATTACCCATTCCCCGGTTTTGCATAACCAACACAGTTATATTAATACACTTTTTACCTCTGTGATTACCTTGTATCTAGGAACCTTCTTCCAGCCCATGATCACATGACTGTGACTGTTTATTATCTATTGTCTTAAATTTAGCATTGTGTTGTGCTAGATCTTAAATAACCCCCTGTGCCTGAACACAGTGTTATCTATATGGCCCACGTGTACTTTCTATCTCTTTGTGTTTAAAAGAGATTTAAAAAGCATGTGATAAGAGGCAGCCCTCAAAGGCTTAGAAATTAGCATATGAGTCTACCTATGTTTAGTTTAAACTAAGAATACCAAGAGAAAAAAGCTAATTTGATGATAAAAGTAAATTGGAAAGTTGATTAAAATTAAAAGTCCTATCTGAATAATGAAAGTTTAATTTATACTAGACTGTCCCTTTAAATTAAACTTTTTGTTTTTGTTGATTCTTCCAGTAACAATATTTCCTTCTCAACACACTTCTGATATAGATTTAAAGCTGTACCCCTAAATTGTATGGGGTAAAAATCAGAAGTACGTTTAGTTGGTAAGGGAATATCGGAATCATTAGGCCCAAAACTTTCTTCTAAACATTTGAGCTGTTCCAAAGTAATATTATCGCTAAAATTGAAATTCAACTCTGCCTGTGGCACAGCCTCAGTAACCTGATTGTCATGGTCTAATTGTTTATTTAAACAGCTAGTATTCCCCTGGATCTGGGCTGAAAAGAACCTCTTCAAAGTCAACTTCCTAACAAATTTATTGACATTCAAGAGTGTTCTAAAAGCAGAGAAAGTGTTAGTAGGTTGCAAAGCCGAAACCCTTGGTGAGAAGGGATATCTTTTCTGGAGTAAACATAAAGTCTGACAAATTGAGAATAGACAGTTTTTCTTGTGATCCTTGTGTCTCCTTATTGATATAATTCTTCTCCCTGCCCTTCTGGTCTTTTTCCTAAAGGGACAGCAGACTGTTCTTTTATCTTTGGTCGTACTACCATTTCAGCACCATCAAGGTTTCCATCGTCCTGGACCTGTAACGACAATGATGAGCAATAGAAAAGTGAAGAAGAGGAAAGAGGAGATGAAGATGAAGAAGAAAGAGAAACAGAAAGTGGAGCTGAAGCATTGCTTCTGTCAGAGAAGTTAGAATCTACCAGATTATATCTTTGAGCCCTTATAACTTTTTTGTGCAATTTTTAAAAAAATAATTTGTATTAGATAGTGTTATTGTGAACGTAACTGTACTTTTTTATGTGTTTTGTGACACTTTTTGTTTTGCAAAACTGTTAACCAGAGCTCTGAGGATGCGGTAATCATTCTAGCGTAAATCATGATTGCGCTCAACCGATCGTGTTTACTTCCAACTTGTAATACGACCGATAAACTCGATGCGCGCAAAAACACCAACAATAAAACCCCTTTTTGAGTGTGCCACTCTTAATCTGACCCTAAATGTTTTCCAAACCTCTTCACCTCCTTCCATAAACCCTGGATCCATGGCCAGCTTCACCATCTATGAGCCATACAACCCAATTCTCAGCACCCTCTCCAACATAAACCATCATGATGTTGTGAAATGTGTTTCAGTTGTGCCACAGTTAAATACTAGACTGTCAAAATGTTATGGTTGAGTTCAAGCATATGTGGGGAAACCAATGACTTATGTGTTCTATTTAAAATGGTAAGCCAGGATTTAGTGTCTAAATCGATTTCTAATTCTTTACTGTACAGTTTAGTGTATTTGTGGAGGAGATTTACACAGAGTTTACCCAGCAATCGTTTAGCCAGCGACAACTACCCACGAGTGGGTGTGTCAGATAAACATAAAGATTCAGATTCAGTTGGCTTTCTAAATAGGTCTGTTTTGTGAGGCGAGAAGTGAAGGAGGTGCTTTATTTGTGCATATTTAAGACGAGATGTTAAAATTTCACCTGCTATTTGACGTAGATCTTGACTAGACTAGACTTTAGCTTATTACCCTCTGTAAGAACTGCAGTGACGTGTGGTGATAGCAGGCTTCGCCTCCCCTGTCAGATCAGAGAAAAGAACGTTTTTATTTCTGATTAATTAATTTAAAAAATATATATATTTAACTTTTTTTTTTTGGTCACGCCTCCCCAGGTATCCCCGCCGGCTGTGATTCCAACAGAACATCTGACTATTCTGACATCCATGTTGCGCAATAAGGAGGCAGTGAGCCTTACCGCTGCCCTCCATAATTGCACAACCTGGATGCTTAAAGGGACATTAAACCCAACTTTTTTCTTTCATGATTTAGAAAGATAATCCAATTTTAAACAACTTTCTAATTGACTTCTATTATCTATGTTGCTTCATTCTCTTGATATCCTTTGCTGAAAAGCATATCTGGATAGGCTTAGTAGTTGCTGATTGGTGGCTGCACATAGATGCCTTGTGTGATTGGCTCATCCGTGTGCATTGCTATTTCTTCAGCAAAGGATATCTAAAGAATGAAGCAAATTAGATAATAGAAGTAAATTGGAACGTTGTTTAAAATTGTATTCTCTACCTGAATAATAAAAGAAACATTTTGGGTTTAGTGTCCCTTTAAATATCTTCTTAGCTCACTTTGAGCTAAGCGCCACCCAGTGGTGGCTTACCGGGCGACATACACGCTACAATAGAGGCGGTTCTAAAAACCGCCTCTATAATGGAGCAGCTAGATTTCATACAATCAGCAGCATCCGCGCTGCAGGGGAGGCGTGCCTGTCTGCTGGTCTTGGGCTGACTGCCTGAATCGGCGGGCTGTGAAGTCACACGCGCGGGAAGAGCAGACTGTAAGGATGAAGCTGCTGCTGCGTGTGCGCATTAGAGAGAGAAGAGCTAGAAGCCAGCCAGCCACATGGACTCACACTGTCCCTGGCTGCCTGTCACTACACTGTCACACTTCTGTGTGATCCAGTACGCTGAGCGAGCCGCAAGGAGCCGAAGGAGACAGTAAATTCCATCCAGAGTGCAAAGTAAAAATACTTATACTAACTGTTCACATGTAAATACTGCAAATTGCTCTATTACTTTACATCAGATCAGTTTATTTTTGTGTGGGATCTTGATGATGGAGAGTTTTGTCAAAAAATAATATCTGGTAATATGTGTATAATATATAAGATATGAAGAACGTGACTTGAGGGCACATTTTTCACATTAGTTAATAAATTACTTTATAAGGTATTTACAATTTGCCCACTGGGAAGAAAACGCACATTTCAATCCATTACAATAAGCAGACCCCGTAGTCCTACAGTTTTCTTTAGAAAAAACAATGGGTTTGAAATAAAAAAAAACATGAAGCACAAGATGAGGCTTGACAAAGTAAAAAAAAAACAATTTTTTCTAAGCCCATTAAGTTATTGAGAAATTAACTGTAGAATGGGAAGAAGCTATGTATGTTTTATAAATATCTAACAACATAAACAAACACACATTAATCATTTGTGACTGGTATCTGATCTGTAGCTTGGCACAAACAACAGCAAAGATTTAATCAGATGAAGAAAAACATTTCTCCCCCCAGTTATTCCGCATATATAAATATTTCTCAAATGGAAAAAGCAAATACTATGACATAAATGCTTAAAGTAACATACTGAATAATACTGATACGGAAAAATGGTCTTTGTTCTATATTAAAGAGAAAGCTTTGAAATTTGTTACTGGTTAAAGTCAATGGCGCATTTGGCACACTTCTGATTGGCCACATCACACACTGAAAAGCAAATGGCAAAAACTGCTAATGCAGTGGGGCGACCTGTGTGGAGGTTAGATTGCAACTTGAGGTGGTCTGTTACACCTAAAAAGGGATAGTAGGAGCAGTGAGTGACGTAGAAATTTATAGATGATACTGCACCTTATAAATCAAATGCTGGTCTTATTTATTTATATATATATATATATATATATAAATATATATATATATAAGTAAATATATATATATATATATATACACAGGTATATATATATATATATATATATATAATACAGTTTAAGTAATATGTCCCCTTAATAGGATATGAAACCCACATTTTTTTCTTTCATGATTCAAATAGAGCATTATCAATTTTGCTTCGTTCTCTTGGTATCTTATTTGGAAAGCAGGAATGTAAGCTTAGGAGCCGAACCAAAAAATGGTCTGGCTCCTAAGCTTACATTGATGCTTTTCAAATAAGATACCAAGAGAATTAAGAAAAAAATGATAATAGGATTAAATTAGAAGGTTGCTTAAAATTGCATGCTGTATCTGAATCATGAAAGAAAAAAATTGGGTTTCATATCCCTTTAAGATATTAATTTTGGTAGTGTAGCTTACATTAAAAGGGACATAAAAGTATCTAATGCTTTACATAATTGTATTATTGCACTATTTCATGCATACAACTATATTTTCAGACCTGCAAAAGGGTTAAACACATTGTTAAAATAAGCTCCAGAGCAGCAATACACTACTAGGACCTAAATTAACACATTTTGTTGAGCCAATAACAAGAGACATTTGAGTTTAGCCACCAATCCACCAGCTAGCTCCCAGTAGTGCAATGCTGCTCCTGAGATTACCTAGAAAACTAATTAAAATTGATAATGCAAAGTAATTTAAAAGTATCTTATCTGAATCATAAACATTTATTTTAGATTTTCATATTCCTTTAAAGAAACATACTGTGTGAGTGTAGGTGTGAGCTTCTATTTTACATAGGAATTCTGTGTACAGCTGTTGCCTGTGTTTTGTATAGATGCTATATGTATAATGTTTTGTGCAGTGCATATGAGTTTATCTATGTTTTATCTGTGTTTATAGTATTTTGCATCCTGTGTAAAAGTATATAATATATGCTTTTGTAGATATACTGCAATTATCTTTTATGGTATTTCAAGTTTATTTTGTTTCTGCAAAAATGTTTCTTGTCAGTCCTTCTGTCTGTAAATTCTGATTCTGATTTTTGTTGTTGCTGATTTATATATATATCATTACTTAGCTAAAAACATTATTCCAAGGGGCCTAAGAGTACGACTCTTCCCATCATTTTCTTTCCACATTGAAAGTTATAGAGAAAGATGGGAACAAGCATTGATATCTTGCTCTGAAGTATTAGTGGCTATACTATCCGATTATCAGACAGAAATAGTGGATGAATTAAGTAAAGAGATCTCAGATATGAACACCAAATTACACAAATGTGAATAATTAGAAAACTTCAGATCTGCATATAAAACCTTAAGAGAGGAATTAGACACTAAGGAAAAAGAAATTATACAGACAAAATGTAGTAAACTGTCTAGAGACATCAAAGACTTCGAGAAAGGTCGTGTTTTTACATGGGATGAAACGAATCCTAGACGCAGGAGGAACTATCTCCCATCAAACACTAACAGAGATGATGCAGTGTCCTCAGAATGTGAATCCTCAGCAGCTGAGGATAGTGAAGAGGTCCCCCCAAATAGAACTCTACTTGTACAAAACGCTAGCGAAAGACAAGCAATCCTCTCAAAAAACGAGGAATCCAAAAAAACAAAAACAAAAGAAAAAGGAGAGACGGGCAATCAAGATCGCAGCCTCAGGAACAGGACCAGATGGGGGTACAAGAACAATGGGGGAATCGGGAAGATTGGGGAAAAAGACCACGTCGGTAAAAACAAACAATTTTCAAATCATCAACCTCACAAACAAGGTACTTTCTATTGATCAAGTATTGAGTAGAGGCTTATCATTTTCCCCGACTAACACCATAAATCACTTAGAAATTATTAAAGATCTACACCTCTTTATCAGGAAGTTGGTTTTGAATAAGATGTATACTAAACACGACGATGAAAATATGGATGAAATAGCTATACAGAATTTAATATCACTTCTTGAAGAAAATGAAGACACATCGATCCAATCCCAGGATTGGCTGACGAAGATAAAAACTAAATCGACCTTTATGCCATTAGTGTCACAATTCCCTCAAATTGATACTTACCTGAAAGTTGTGAGTAGGGACCTTATGAAACTTAATCATAAGTCCTTTTCAAACTTAAGTAAAAGAGAACAATGGGCCTTGAAAGATATTCAATCATGGCAGGATGTGGTCATAAAACCGTCGGATAAGGGCGGGAACATAGTCCTATGGCCAAAGGATATGTATGTGATCGAGGCTATGAGACAGTTAGGAGATACCCAGTGTTATAAACACCTGTTTGGGGACCCAACAAGTGATTTCCTTTTAAAATACAGAAATATAATTGAAAGTGCAAAAAGAGATTCTTTAATTAACAGCAAAGAGTATAAATATCTAACTGTAAGCAAACCAAAAACAGCAACACTATATCTGCTCCCGAAGATCCATAAGAACCAACAAACACCACCTGGGAGACCAATTGTCTCCAACATAGGTAGTCTGAGTGAGCAAGCCTCGAGATATATCGATTTTCGCCTCAGAGATATCGTCTTAACATTACCATCATATGTCAGAGACACTATGGATGTCTTACGCAAGATTGAGGGCATCATCCTGGATGAGAGTACCTTTCTCGCCACATGCGACGTAGAATCCCTTTATACATCAATTGACCATAAATGGGGATACTTCGCAATTGAATATTTTCTCAAAATAGAAGGCACTGACAATATGGAGAAGAACCACTTTATTTTACACCTACTCAAATTTGTCCTCAGCCACAATTACTTTGTCTTTAACGATAAATTCTATCTTCAAATTAGAGGCACGGCGATGGGCACAGCATGTGCCCCCACATACGCCAACCTGTATTTAGGCTAGTGGGAACGGGAAACCGTTTTTGGAGAAAGAATGTCTAAATACAGTGAACATATCTTATTGTGGCTGAGGTACATTGATGATGTCCTAATACTATGGAGAGGTGACACCAACACCTTCAAAACATTGATAAATGAACTTAACATCAATGACTTGAATCTAAAACTCACATATGAGATCAATTATGATAAAGTGACTTTTTTAGATTTGAATATCTCTCGAGACATGTTCAATAGAGTTCAAACAGATCTACACAGGAAAGAGACAGCCACTAACTCAATCCTGAGATTTGAAAGTGCACACCACGACTCCACCAAGAAAGCGATACCCTATGGAGAATTCTTGTGCTTGCGACGCAACTGCTCAGAACTAACCAAATTTAAAGAACAAGCCAAGGACCTGAAAACAAGGCTAAAAGAACGAGGTTATCCAAACTCAATATTGAAAAGGGCCTATCACAGAGCACTACATCTTGCAAGATCTGACCTGTTAGTACCAAGAACAAAGGACAAGGGGGATCAAAATGTGAGATTTGTGAGTACATTTAATGAGGCCCACAGAGAAATCTCTCAAATTCTTAATCAGCATATACACATACTTCACACGGATGAAGATCTAACCAAGACAATTGGAGACAGAATACAAGTCTCCTGGAGGAGAGCCCCAACTATTAGGGACAAGATTGTAAAAAGCCATTTCACTAAAAGCCTGAGTAAATGGAAAGACAACTTTAAAGGCACTTATCCATGTGGAACCTGTAAATTCTGTCCCTATATACGTACGGTGAAACAAATGGAAATCTACACAAAAGGGATTATATATATGAACGATTTCTATAATTGTAGAACTAAAAACATCATCTACTGCATTGAATGCAAGTGTGGAAAAAAGTATGTGGGAATGTCCACTTGCGAATTGAGAACGAGACTTGGCGAGCACTTGGGCAACATTCATAACGCTCAAAACGACTTGGAAAGAGGAAACAAAATTACATCAGTGGCGAGACACTTTTTGGATAAACACGAAGGGAAACCAGTCCTCAAATGTTGGATTTTACAGAGAATAAGACCAGGCATAAGGGGGGGAAATATAGAAACTTCTTTGTTAAGAGAAGAAACCAAATGGATCTTCAGGGTTCAAACTATGGCCCCAAAGGGACTGAACGAACAACTGACTTTCAGTCCATACCTATAATGATTCGTCTCTGAATGAATAACAATTCTCCTTTTAATGAACTATCTTTCAAATCGATCTCAAATGTTTAATACGTAACATATATCAAATATATGCATAGCTTAAGACAAATACCAACTCTAAATAAGCTCAACTAATTATATCCTCTATGTATGCTTACATATGAGAGAATGTATGAATCTCTATGCATGAGATACGTATGTGATTATGGACACTTTATCTGAAAAGTATTCATAGATATTTCCATGACAGGATCACCTGACCTTCATTCTAATGAAAGGTTTTTAGATACTTTTCTCTATAACTATATATCTGGGCTGCACTAATAAATATAATCTGTATAAGGGGATCCTTCCCCTTTCTCTTCGCCCCCCCCCCCATTTTCGATTCACTATCTAAATCATATTTAGTTATATTCATATGAGAACTATGAAGAAACATAATCATAAAAATAAAACTAAATCCCCCTTTGAGATACATCAGTTTTGCAATATGTGTTTATTTACACTTCATAATAATTTTTTGCTCCAATGACATGTTTCTGTCCCCTTATATATATGGGAATTGTGCTACGATCAAAGGTATGCTCATATCATATGACTCACTTCCCCTACTTTTAAATACCATCGCTCCTGTCTCTGTAATAGCAATTCATTGCTCAGTAATGGATCACCCACTGTTTTAGTGTACAATTGATGACTATTCTGATAATAATATCGCTTCACATTATGGTAGCTTTTGAAACCTAAAATATGCTTATGTATACGCTATAATTTCTGCTCCAATGATATACATTTTTATCCCTTTACATATATGGGAATTGTGTTATGATCAAATATACGTTTCCCCCACACTTAAAAACTATCATATCTGTTTTTGTAAGAGCAATTCACTGCCCAATACAGGATTACCTACTGATTTATTGTATCCTTAATGGCGAGTCCGATAAAGTATTGCTCCACATTATGGTATCCATCTATAACCTAATAAACAAATCTATTTTGCCACTGATGCTTCACGATTTGACACATGCATCTTGTGACACAATGTAGTATAGTAACATAACAAACAAGCTTAATTCCTGTTAAGCTACCGATGCCTTACGATTGGAGATACTCGTCATGTGACGATTACACACCCCCTCTGGGGATTGGCTGGCGTTCAAATAAATAGGCTGCACGAAGGACCCGACGGCGCCTTTGACAAAGCAGTTGGCGAAACGCGCGTCAGGCGTTCGCACTGCTTCTTTTGTGCTTTTGTTAATAATATTTAACTTATTGTTTAACTAATGATTTAGATTTAATAATTGTTGGCCTCTTTAGGCTTTTTGTTATCTAGCCAACTAAAACATATGGGGAAACCAGGGGCATCCTAAATCTTGAAAAACATTTGCTTTAGTGTTTGACATTTAATAGCAGCACCTGAAACTCTCGCATCGCTGCGTCCGTTTTTAACAAAAAAAACCATAAGACTTGAAATATGCTAAGAACCACGTATAACCCAGCTTCCGATAGTTAAATGCCGGATGAAACGGTTCTAACCGAGAAATGCGTTGCATTTGAGGGGTGCCACTGTAAACCCTTTTATCCACTCATCATAAACAACTGCTGTGTTGTTTTTTTATCTTTGTTTTTAATAAATAGCTACATTTTATTCTAAATGCACTCTGAGTGGAGTTCTTTTCCTACCTTCTGCCTTTGCTGATTGCTCACTGGGACCTACACCCCTGCACAACCAAGAATCTACATCTAGGGTGAGCTGCTACACCTGTCATAAAGTTACAGCCTGCCTCTACCAGCACATAAGTGTGCTACAGGAGTATGTGAGTACCCATCTGTATCATCTAAGAGATATTGCCGGTTATACCTTTAATGGTCTGCACATGTAGTGCTTTCTTTTTTTGTTTTTTAATCTCTCACCAGCTACACAGTTTTGCCTGGAGGGTGAGCTGTCACACCTATCTGAAATTGCAGCTTGTCTCTACCAGCACATAGGTGTGCTTCAATAGTATGTGAGTACTCATTTGGCTCCATTCTGTTTGTTCTGTATCATACCATCTGATTATACCACACATGAGGCGCCCCTCTGTCTTCTTGTACTTTTTCAGCTATACCCGGACCAGTCGGTGAGGAGGAGGCAGCTCACATATGAACATTGTATATCCCATTTTCTCCGGTCATACATTTCAAAGAAAGACTTTGATCTCTGTGTTATCCTTTATTCAAGGATTCAAAGGTTTTTTATTTCATATATATATTTTTCATTTTTATTTTGTTTGGTCCTTGTTATATATGAATTGTTCTGTATTATCTACGCATAGTGATTCATTTTTGCACTGATTCACCTTTAGCGCCCCCTCTATTTGGTTGTTATAATAGCAGCACCTGAAACTCTTGCATCGCTGCATCCGTTTTTAACAAAAAAACCATAAGACTTGAAATATGCTAAGAACCACGTATAACCCAGCTTCCGATAGCAAGTCACTAATCTGAGTTTACAGCAGCACCATATGCTAACTTACTGCCGCGTTAGACTCTAACACCCTCAAATATTAACATGTAAATGTGTTAAGTGCACCATATAAACCAGCAAGTAATAGGAAGCTACGTGGTCTGGGATGAGACAAAAATCAGCAGCGTGTTATATTTCCACACTGCAACACTAAACTTTAATAATCGTTAATGGTTATTTAATATGCTATGTGCTTCGCTAGATCGAGCACTCTATAAATAGTTACTGTGGTGGTTTTTTGCATACAGAACTACGTGCTCCTGTCACGACTGTGTATTACCTACAACCTTATATTTGATGGTTAGATGCTCACGGCACCGTTATATGTACCAGCCTTTTAATAAGTAATTTCCAAGTATCTTAGGTAATAGCGGCAGGACTCTGTGCCTTTGGCACGACTGTATATCCCCAAACCATCAGAGTTATGATTTGATAATCAAATCAATCCATACTTTCTTGTCCCTGGTACCTATAGTATTCACTTTACTAGTAGATAATCCTGGTGATATCCTGAAATGTACTTACACAACTTTTAGTATGAATAAATAGTTACCATTTTTTTCTGGTTTAAGAACTATCCTAACATTATTAGTGCTTATAACACTGATACCACTATTGATACGATCAACTATATAGTTTAAGTACACCAGGGTTACAGTATACTAACTGAAAGTTATTGTGAACTACACTGACTTAAATTTGTGGGAAGCAACACTGTCTGTGTTCACTATACACAAAAGAAGCTAGTCCACTCTCATCCTCACTATAGGGCAGTTTCTTTTGGAACTAACCTATGAATTCATTTTTAACCGAATCAACCACACTATACACATGCTTCTCCATGTATCAAATGTAGCCTTTTAACTGCAGGAATTAATTCTGTCACCTCCATAAATGTCCTAGTGCTATTCCCCTCTACTACTCAATTAATTTTGTTTCCAAACATCCTTTGACACAGGGTGTACTAGTTTAATAGTATGACATTATGGTATAGAATAAATGCTCTGTACAAGGTCATCACACACTTTTCTTCTTGGCTACATTTATGCTTTTAATTTAAGACAATTCTCTTATGTATTTATAATGTTTTTTTATTTTTTTTTCACAATAAAAGTTATATTTTAACTAATTATCAATAATCTTCGTGCTAACTTATGATATAGCTACTCAGGCTCTTTAATAAGTGTGCCACACGATACCTCTCTTTTTTCTCAATAAATATTATGTAGTGTCAAATTGTCAGATTCATCCTTCTATTAAACCCTGCAGAGAAGTTAAACACATAATCAAATCTTTACTAAGGCCTGGCCAGGGATTGAGGTATTTGTGTCTCATGCTCATCTGGAGTGGTTTAGGAGTACTGGTTTGATGGTTTAGGAGTACCGGTTTGATTATGTGTTTAACCTCTCTGCAGGGTTTAATAGAAAATGTTCTATTAAACCCTGCAAATAGGTTAAACACATATTCAAATCTTTACTAAGGCCTGGCCAGGGATTGAGGTATTTGTGTCTCATGCTCATCTGGAGTGGTTTAGGAGTACCGGTTTGATTATGTGTTTAACGTCTTTGCCTCACCAACCTCTGATCTCACCGCACGTCACTGGAAAAAGGTGGATAGGGACTAAGCCAGAAATTGTACTATTTTTATTAGTGCATAACCATAGAAAAAATTAGCAATTATCTGTATTCTAAGTAACAGGGACAGTAGGTCAATTTTATATGACTTTCCAATTTACTTCTATGATACAATTGGCTTCATTCTCTTGGTATCCTTTGTTCAAAAGAATACCTAGGTAGGCTCAGGAGCCGCAATGCACTTCTGGGAGCTACCTGCTGATTGGTGGCTGCACACATGCTTCTTGTCATTGGCTCACCTGATATGTTCAGCTAGCTCCCAGTAGTGCTTTGCTGCCCCCTTCAACAAATACCAAAAAAATTAAGCAACTTTGATCATATAAGTATATTGGAAAGTTATTTCAAATCATATGTTCTATCTGAATAATGAGAGGAAAATAATGGGCTTTGAGTGCCTTTAAGTTCCACCTAAAAATAAGTTTCTAAAGAAGATCTCATGCTGTCCTCTGGTTGCAACATTTGTTTGCGAGATCATTTCAGCATTTAAGCAATACAGCTTTCATCAGCATAGAGGAAATGCTTTATTCGAATACTGGCACCAGTGTTTCCGATGTTTCCTGCATAGCCGTTACTTCTGTGCTCATTGTTTTTGTGACTGTAAGAAGAATGAGACTTATAAAATACAGATAGATGGGAGCTGGGTGTTTTTAGAGAGGTTGGAGGGAGCTGCATATTTAGAATGAGGATGGTAAAGAATTTGTAAGATTTAAATTAGCCCCTTGGGTGCCAGTGAGAGTTCATTACACACAAAGTCCATGTAGCCCTTTTTGACAGCTAGTGACTTAAACGGACAGTCTACTCCAAAAATTGTATTGTTTAAAAAATAAAGATAAGCCCTTTTTATTACTCATTCCCTTGTTTTGCATAACCAACACTCTGTGATTACCTTGTATCTAAGCCTTTTTTGACAGCCCCCTGATCACATGACTATTTATTTATCTATTGACTTGCATTTTAGCCAATTAGTGCAGTGTCATGCACAATTCCACAGAGAGCACAATGCTATCTATATGGCCCACATGAACTAGAAAGTCTCTTGTGAAAAGCTAATATAAAAGCATGTGATAAGAGGCTGTTTTTAGTGGCTTTGAAACAGGCAGAAATTTAGAGGTTTTAATGTTATAAAGTATATTAATATAAAAATGTTTATGACATCCTCTTCAAAATATTCAGAAAAACGCACCCTTACAAGGGATATTTTTGCTGTTTGTGCACAAAGAAATCCTATTCTGTCTCACAAATGTGCAGTAATAACTTTTTCCTGCCAGACATACAGAGAACACCAATGTCTCTATTCTGGTAGTGTTTAGTCCAGTACATGCCACAGACTGAGCATTATTAACTCCACAACCTCCTCAAATGGAGCAGTATTAATCCTACACAAGCTACAGATATAGTTAGTGTAAGGACCTGCAGTGGGACTGTAGCGTTATAAGGATATAGGCAGCAAGGGAAAGGGACATGAGAAGAGGTGGTTCCTAAGGGTGCAACATTGTTGCAAGAATAAGGAGAGGTTTCCTACCTTAAAAAGCCATGCTGAGAAAGTTCCAGCCTCTTCTCCCAGCAGCCTGAAGTGGATGATTTTTCTTCTTCCAGCTTTCCAGTAGATTCTAGTAAAATGCAGCGTTCAAGAAGAAAATCTGTGCCAACGAAGAGATACAAGGAGTCCTTGAAATTTCAGGCTAAGGAAAAAAAGGGCAGATGAGTATTACAGATGAGGAGGAAATTATTCCCCCAACACCACCAAAACAAATGCCAGGACAATGACACATTTATGTAGTAAATTCAGATAATCATCAGCCTAGGGAGGAAAACATACAAACTACAGAACATGCTATTAACAATGAGCAGGCAAATAACATGGGCATAATTAGTACACCAACAGCTCCAACAATCCCGGTGACTCAAGCAGGGAATCCTCATATACGGAATCTGTCAGCGCTGCGGAATCTGTTGGCGCTCTACAAATAACCGATAATAATAATAATAATAATATGGCTATCACAAATATATTAACCCAATTCTCCCCAGCAACAATACAAGCTATGTCAGCTTTATTGGGCCAACTGGCAGCTAATCTGCCTACAAGCCCTAGCATACCCACAACAGTATCTCCTAGCCACATTCCGGATGATCAGCAGATAGGGATGCAGGCAGAGACACAAACATGCACAGCAGGATTGTCTAACGTTCCGGTTGGACAGTAGGCAGGGATGCAGGCAGAGGCCCAAAGTAATACTTTACTTCAGGCATCCGGAATGGTAACAAGGCCTCAGAACCCATCTGTGGTTTATTCACCAGAGGGTAGGCCGGGAATCGTTGCGCAGGCTGAATTACCTGCGGTCCTCCAAGTGACGCCAATAGTGATGTCACTTCCGTTATCGGATGTGCATACTTCCGGTTCCGGTATACGCAGTAAAGAAGCTAGAAGCAGCACAACCTTCGTCCATGCAGGTGAGCACTCTGCGGGGGTAAGGGGCAGAGGAACGCCTCATGAACGGAAGGCAGCCGCACGGGGAACAGCAAAGAAGGGACCATATAAAAAATACAATTTGCTCACTCCGGTACAGCAGGGGTTAACAGGGTGAGGCCAAAGCTGAAAGCTGATCAGACATTTGAAGTGGGGCAAAGGATAACAGGCACCTTGGCAAATCAGTTAGATGTAGGGCAGCTAACGCAAGCGGCAATGACCGCGACAGGCAGTATTGCACAAGGCAACATAATAGACAATGGAGCAGTAGGAACAGCGCTTATGAAAAAAACAAGCGGCGATGACCGCGACAGGCAGAGCAGTAATAAACAATGGGGCAGTAGGAACAGCGCTAATGGAAAAACAAAACACTGTAGTAACAGACATAGGTTATGGAGCAGGATATGAAACAATTGTGCCTAGCCAGAGGCATGGTTTACAGCAACAAATGCAAAATATTAATAGAGATAGTGTGGTACTGTCTGAGATAGAGTGCAAGCACAGGCCTGTTAATGTAAGCACAAAAAACACACAGCCTAATTTGAATGGGAATATGCTTGGTTCTGGGCAAGGTGTCATGCCATGTACATGTATGAATGAGATGGAAAGGAGACATGAAGGTGTGTGTCACAGGGAACAAAATGTACAAGAGGTGGGAGGTCCCTCCATGGGGCATTCTGATGTTTCTACCTCTGGTGCTCGCAATATTATCTCTCTTTTGCAGGAGGCATTAAGAGTAGGTGAACAGATTTCTTCCATGGAGAACAAAGGTCAGAATACCCAAAGGGCGCAGTCACAACGAAGTGGGCAGCATGGTAACATGGTAAAGGGAGTTTCTACACAAGGGAATATGACTCAGTGGGAATATGGTGGGAATATGGTGGGAATATGGTGGGAATATGACTCGGAGTACTGATAGTCTATTATGGGCTAGAATGGGACCCGAAAGATCTCCATCCCCACCCCCTGGTAATCGTACACCCAGGAAAGGGAGGGAATGCTGGTTATTCCGAGAAAAGCGGTGTGAAAGAGGCAGTTCCTGCATCTTTCGACATTTCTGTAAATTTTGTGGCGGATTCCATGCGGGATCCGATTGCAACAAAAAAAGAGAGTCAGTACCAAGCACGTGAATACGAATTCACGTGCTTGAACAGTGGTTACAACAATACCCACACCAGCAGACAGCTAATTTTATAAGGCAAGGTTTTCAGGAGGGCTTTCATATTCCAGTCGGGGAAGGGGTTAAAGGGGCTAAATATTATCGTAATCTTAAATCGGCATATCAATACCCAGAAGTAGTAAGAAATAAAATTAAAAAAGAAGTTAAATTGGGAAGAGTTGTGGGACCTTTTGAGACACCGCCCATGGGGAATCTGATAATTTCACCAGTTGGAGTGGTTCCAAAAAAGGAACCAGGAAAATACAGAATGATTCATCACCTCTCATACTCAAAAGGCGACTCAGTTAATGACGCCATTGATCCCCAGATTAGTTCAGTCAGATATCAATCGTTTGACAGTGCACTGCAGTTAATTAGAGAAGCTGGTACAGGAGGATTGTTAGGTAAGTTAGATATTGAAGCTGAATTTAGATTATTGCCATTACATCCTTCATCATTTTACCTTATGGGTTTCAAATTTGAAGGGGTTTTTATGTCGATCGATGCCTGCCTATGGGTTGCACCATTTCGTGCGCTTATTTTGAGAGTTTCAGCACATTTATTCATTGGGCAGTGGCTTTTAGTGCAGGATACGATGGCATAGCTCACTATTTAGACTACTTCCTGGTAGTAGGGGACAGAAAATCTAATAGTTGTAAGAGGTTAATGGAACACATGCAGCTTATGATGTCTAACTGGGGAGTGCCGCTAGCAAGTGAGAAGACCCAAGGCCCCTGTACTTGTTTGACATTTTTGGGGATTGAAATAGACACAATTAACAGACAATATAGACTCCCGCTAGGCAAGGTTCATGACATGTTAACAGCGGTACAAACAGCCATTACAGCAACAGTGATAAAATTAAAGGAACTTCGGTCGTTATTAGGATTATTAAATTTTGCATGTCAAGTAATTCCAATGGGAAGGGTTTATAATAGATGCCTTGAAGCACAACTTAGTGGGAGGTCTAGGCCCAATGAAAGAATATTTCTGTCAAAAGGGTTAATAGATGATTTGCAAGTTTGGGAATCATTTTTGAAACAATTTAATGGAATTTGCTATTGGCGTTCTGAGCCGGTTCCAAACCAAATTTTACATCTATTTACTGACACAGCGGGGTCAGCAGGTTATGGGGCGTATTTTCAGGGAGAGTGGAGTGCTGGTCCTTGGCCGGCAAGCTCTAGTGAAGGACCTTTAATTAGGAACCTTACTTTATTGGAGCTGTTCCCGATAATATTGGCAGTCGAGTTGTGGGGTAAACATTTTCAAGATAGATTTGTTGTATTTTGGACAGACAATATGAGTGTCGTGTATGCAATAAATGGGGTATCATCATCATCGCCTAAAGTGGTGACGTTACTCAGACACTTAGTGTTGCGCTGTCTACAATACAACATTCATTTTCAGGCAAGACACGTCCCGGGAGTTAATAACACCTTAGCAGATGCCTTATCTAGGTTTGACTGGGTAACATTTAGAAGGTTAGCACCATTGGCAGCTCCTCAAGGTTTGTCATGTCCTAATTTTCTTTGGCAGCTACTCCAGCCTGGATTTCACTCCTCCCATTAGTTTGCAACTCACTTGCCCCGACCACTTGGAGAGCTTACTGTAAGTATTGGCAGGAATGGGAGCAATTTTGCCATTCTATTAATCAGAATGCCATCCATGGGGCCCCTGCTGTGATAGGTGAATGGCTAGTAAACTTAAAATCGGCTAATGTAACGAAAGCCGCAGTTCAGATTAGGATGTCAGCATTATCTTTCTTTTTTAAATTACTAGCAGTGCAAGACCACACACGTTTGCTTCTCATGAGACAGGTTCTTAAAGGTTGGAACAGGAAACAACAAGTAAAGAGAGATATTAGGGAACAAATAACCAGAGAAACTGGCTTGAGCAGTTAGTCTCTGTGTTACCACAAATTTGTAATTCCTCTTACAAGGTAATGCTTATAAAATTAGCCTTTAGTTTAGACTTTGCTGCAGCGTTAAGGGTAAGCGAGTTAGTGTCCAATGCTAAGAATAATCTGCAGAAGGGCGTTCTCTGGCAACATGTAAAAATCACCCACCATGCGGTTTTGTTATTTATTCCCCGATCAAAAACTGATCAAGATGCGAGAGGCACTTGGTTAATCCTGGGGGAAACTCCAGAGTGGGAATCTTGCCCGGTCAAGACATTAACACAATTTCTACAGAGCCGTCCTAGAGTTCAAGGAACTCTGCTAATACATCAAGATGGGTCGGCATTGTCATTATTTAAATTCCGTAAGTTATTAGCAATGGCAGCAGATAAGGCGGGACTTGAAGCTAAAAAAATAGCTCCTACACAAGCTACAGATATAGAACAATGGGAAAAGTGTCTATAATTACCTGTGACTTGCAAAATTATTCAGAATCCTTATATCATTTTTAATTTTCTAGATTACCAATATTTTTATTGCAAACTCATCTGCTCTAAGAGTATAATTTAAAGCCACAATGAGGCATTTCTGAATAGATATTGAAAAGAAAAACTGAAATATGTTTTCTGCATAAGTATTAAAACAACTCATATTGGAATATGTGGCCACCTAAAATACAACAAAAATACTCCCCTCCTTGAAGTAAAGTTCCTATAAGAAGAATCCCTCCACTCTCCCAGAAACCGAATTACCATTTAAACAGGCTCCTCATCACATGGCCCCTAAACACCTTGACATCTACTTTAATACATACATTACATGGGACGTGAATCGGCTGGTCTCCCCCTCTCTCTCTCCCTCTCTATTTCCCCTATACCTTCTACTCTAACCCCCTCCCCTTTTTCCCCCCTCATCCCTCCTCTTATCTCCTCCTACTTTCTTTCCTTTGGTAAGATCCAGCTCACCATCATCTGATGACTCAGCATCAGAGCCCAGTTAAGGAAGTGGATTGTTGAGTCCTGATTGGGCCTACCTACAACAATATCCAGAGATGAGTGGCTGGCTCAAAACATCATACATCACTAAGTGAATATTGTTATAACTGTTTTTGTTTACATTAGTAACTGCGAATACAATAATTTTCAATATTTTAAACTTAAAGGGACACTGAACCCAATTTTTTTTCTTTTGTGATTCAGATAGAGCATGACATTTTAAGCAACTTTCTAATTTACTCCTATTATCAAATTTTCTTCATTCTCTTGATATCTTTATTTGAAAAGCAAGAATGTAAGTTTAGATGCCGGCCCATTTTTGGTGAACAACCTGGGTTATTCTTGCTGATTGGTGGATTCATTTAACCAACCAATAAACAAGTGCTGTCCAGGGTCTGAACTAAAAAATAGCTTAGATGCCTTCTTTTTCAAATAAAAATAGCAAGAGAATGAAGAAAAATTGATAATAGGAGTAAATTAGAACGTTGCTTATAATTGCATGCTCTATCTGAATCACAAAAGAAAAAAAATTGGGTTCAGTGTGCCTTTAAGTTTAAAATATTGAAAATTATTGTATTTACAGTTACTAATGTACAAACTGCAGGTTGTATCAACTGTAAGCTCAATCTGACCTATTTATGTGCAAATGATGTGTATGTCGATAAACATTTTTTTGCCTAAATAATAAAATAAAAAAACCTTGTATTAATATTTAGAAGAGTTTTCATTTGGGGTAAGTATTTACCAGGTTTGCACACTGGCTGGCAGTCATGTTTTTCCCATTTTTCTTGGCAGATTTGGTTAGGTGGCTTTTGTGGACTGCAATTTTTTAATAGTGCCCAGATTCTTAATAGGGCAGAGATCAGAACTTTGACTGGGTCACTGTGAGATATTCACGTATTCTTCTTCAGCTATTCCAAAGTTAGTTGCTTTTGAGTTGTGATTATGAAAGGTGGACTTTCTCCAAAGCTTCAGCTTTTTAGCAGCCTGAATAAAAGTTCTCCTGCAGTATTAACCTTGCTCTATCCATTTTCATTCTTCCCTCAATTGTCATAAGATACCCAGGCCCTGGTGATGACCCCTCCCCCCCCCCCCCCCCCCCCCCGAATGATGATGCCACCACTAAACAACAATATAGAGGTAGTGTATGTTGAGGTTTGGGATGTCTTGTGCTTTATATCAAACTACACATATGTCTTCATATGCCTGGCCAGGTTTTGAGTAATGGCTTCTGTCTTGCCAACATGCAATACAGGTCAGGTTGGTTCAGGTTGGTTCAGTCCCAGACACCTCCTTTAACGTGATTGATTGCCTCTACTTAGCTTCCCTCACAAGTCTCTTCCTTGCTTGATCCTCAAGATTTTGAGGACAATTATTTTCATCAGTGTTCATGTTGTGTGATGTAGCCTCCACTTCAGACTTATTGATCCCATAGTGCTAACTGGGGCGCCCCAAACACTTATTTGCATCCTTAATTTTTTTAATTAAATGTGACATACTTTTATATAAAAAAAATGCAAAGTGCAATTTATTTTCAGCAGAAAATGAACATAAATTCAAAACGTGTAAGTTCCCATAGCATCTCTACTTGGTTATGTTGCTGATTTCATCCAAAAATTATTCCCATGTAGAAAAATAGAGAAGTAAAATTAACATTACATTTATAAACTTAATTTCATAGTATAAGCACTTTATCAACCATTACAACCCTCTAAAATTAATTTTAAAAAAAATACATGACCCGTTTCTTAGGGACTACGTTATTCTCAAATAAAAACCAACGCAACTTCTTTTGGTATAAAGGCCACAGCTTGTTTTATTAAACAACATAAATAACAAATAGATATAACAAATACATATCCCCAAATAACAGAATTAACATGAACAACCCACGGGCTTGCCAAGTAAACCCTTTTTTCCTCTGTTCCAAGAACCCCTTCAGGACCTCTCCTGGCTCTATAGAAGGTACCCCAACAGAACTCCACTATCCACTAAAGGCAAGCCCCCCGCCAAGCTGCAACAAATAGAACACACCTCTGAAGCCATAATACTAGGGAGGGAGGGAAGGAGGGAGCTTCTTCTCACTGTCAGGTCTGGATAGAAAGAGGCTCTGGCCTTTCCGTCACACCTAGATACAGGCCCCTTACAGAACCCACCCTATGACCTGAACTGCACCCCTTACACCCTCGCCCTGCTCTGGGGTCACAGGCCCCTCCTAAATATTAATTTATCCAAGGCTTTCATGACTCCCTAGTTAGGGACTACGTTATTCCAAAATAAAAACCAATGCAACTTCTTGGGGTATAAAGGCTGCAGCTTGTTTTATTAAACAGCATAAATAACAAATAGATATAACAAATAAATATCCCCAAATAACAGAATTAACATAAATAACCCACAGGGCTTGCCAAGTAAACCCTTCATTCCTCTGTTCCAAGAACCCCCTCAGGATCCTTCAAGACCTCTCCTGGCTCTACAGGAGGTAACCCAGCAGGACTCCACAATCCACTAAAGGCAAACCCCCCGCCACAAGGATGGCCTAAAGTTGGCCCCCGCCACCACCCAAGGCCTTTATAACCCCCTCTCTCAAATTAAAATTAAACAAGTGGAGCCCCACCTTGTTTAAATGAACACCATCTCTCAAAAAGAAGCATTTGCCCGATTCACCTTCAAATTCCCCATGCCGAATAGACACCCCCCCATTTTTGCACAAACGTACTCAAAATTCTATTGACCTTTCTTCTAGAAGCTTCCAACCTATCTGCATCCCACGCAGCCCTCCATACCCAGTGCCCACCTAGGCTCAATCTCTGACCACACCAACACCAAGTCAGGAAAAGACTCCAATAATCTGAGCAAATCCCATTTAATACCCATTAACAAGTCTTTTTGAGAGATGAAGCCCAAATCATTGCCCCCAGCATGGCTCAACAACATACCTAGGGGCTTAAATAATCTGGCATATTCAACAACCTTACAAATAACTTGGTCCCATATTAAGCCTCTAAAACTGAACCACCAAATACGAATAACCTCGGCATCAAGCTGATCAAGTTATCTTTTATCATCGCCGCTCACATGGCCCAATAGATGTAAGAGTCGCCCAATGATCCAGCATTCAATGGGGCCTAAACAAAAGAACATAAAACAAAACTACAAAATCAATTTACTTCTAACATAAGATCTAAATCTATTCAAGGTCCACCTCCCTTTGATACTTTCATCCAGCATACCCAACATTCTCGCTTCAGTGACCACCTCTATCTGGAATGAATGCGACCGAAAGTCAAGAAGCGGTAGACCCAGTGTCGATAACACTTTCCTGAAAACTGACACAAATTGGAAATGGGACAATGTGTCCCCATTCTGATGAATCAGCAGAGAGCCCCACCCTCTGGCCGGAGTCTAATCAACGCCGATAAGGAACCCACTGGACAACACTCCCCCCCCATGGCAGCTAGGCCGATCACTCTGCCCTTTCCTCCTTGATCGGTCTTAGACTGCTGCAACCAGATAAAAAGCTTCCCATCCTGAATCCAAACATCGCCCCACTGAATACCCCCCGTCCCGCTTAGTCACCTAAACAATCGCTGATACCCTGAATGCGGCAAAGAATGCCAACACAAAGGCAGCCCCGAAACAGAACCACCTCATACTCATCGCTACACACCGAAGCCAATGCACCTACTACCTTTTATAACAACAAGAAAATCACTGGACGCTTCGAATCTGGCATACACCTCACCCTGCACAATCCTCTGGCCATCATTCAGACCTAAAAACGGCTTTGTGATATCCTCCCAACCCAAACATTGGCACAGAAAAGCTACCGCTGCTAGCCTATGCCTCACCATAGCCCTTGACACCCTATTTCCCCTCCAATCTGCCATCCAACCCAGCAACACATCCAACCAGCTCCAGGCTGTAAAAGCCCCCCCCGGCCCACTTGAGTACTTCAAGCCACTCCTTCCATACCTCCAAGTAAGCCTTACATGTAGACCCAGCTAATGCAAACCTCACCATCCTCAACAGGCCAGGAAATCCACCATCCACAAGTCCCTTGGGCAATGCATCCCCACCTCTTCCGCCATCAGGGCCAGTTCCTGGAACCTGTCCCACTGAAAACATAAAGAGAATCAGCAATCCTATTCAACTTACCAGGCACATGCACAGCATTAAACAACACATTGCATTTCAAACATTCAAGAACAAGCAAACGAAGGAGAGCAACCACCGGTGGGGAAGATGCAGTCAAATTGTTAACCACCCCCATGTTATCTGAGTGAAACACAACCTTCCTGTCCCTCAAAAGACCCAACCAAATTGTTAAAGCCACTAATATGGGGAACAATTCAAGAAACACCAAATTCTTTGTTAGACCCCCGACATGCCATTCCGGTGGCCACGAGTCTGCACACCACTTACCTCCCAGGTATGCCCAGAACCCATAAGCCCCCAAGGCATCTGTAAACAAATGAACATCAGGGTCCTGCCAACCTACCTGTTGAATTAAAGACCTCCCATTAAACTTCTCCAGAAATCTCCACCAAACTGATAAGTCCTCCTTTAATGTTTTTGTCAAACGTACATGATGGAACGGCTCCTTCACCCCCGCTGTAGCTAATGACAGCCTTCGACAGAAAACCCTCCCAATTGGTATAATCCTGCAGGCAAACTTTAATTTACCCAACAATGATTGAATCTCCCTCAAAGTAAGCTTCTTACGAGCCAAAGCCTGCTGCAATACACCACGCAAGTCAACCACTTTATCATGCGGTAAGCTACATTCCATCTTAACTGAATCATTATGGATCCCTAAAAAGCTTAATGCCACAATTGGACCTTCTGACTTATCCTCAGCTACTGGAATGCCAAACTCTGTTTCCACCTGCTACAGAGAGTCAGGGGGACCCACAAACAAAAAATTGTCCAAATACTGGACCAAAGAACGCAAACCTGAAACTTGTTAAACAACCCATTCAACGAAACAGTTAAACTTTTCTAAATAAGAACAGGAAACAGAACACCCAATAGGGAGGCATAAATCCACATAGAACTTCCCCTCAAAAGAGCAACCCAACAAATGGTGACAGGAAGGATGGACTGGTAGCAACCGAAATGCAGCCTCGATGTCCACCTTTGCATTAAGGCCCCCCGGCCCGTGTCTCTAACCAAGTCCACCGCGTCGTCAAATGACGCATACCTAGCCACTGCCAGCTCCGGATCTATCTGATCATTCACTGAAAGACCTTTCGGGTATGACAGGTGGTGGATCATCCTGAACTGGTCTGGCACCTTCTTCGGGACTACCCCCGAACGGGGACAACCGCAGGTTAGGTAATAGCACAGACAAATAGCAAAACAGGGCCAAGCCCTGTTCCAGAAACTTCTGCATGATCACACTGGCCAGAATGCAAAATGCCCTAGACCAGTTAGCAAATGTCTAAGGTATTTTGCGATACCGCTTTTTCCTCTCCTCCTCTTCCTTCTTCCCTGTTCACTCTTAGCATCCTCCTTAACCTCCACCAATTGATCCAAAGGCAGGAGCGAAAATAACTCTAAGAACTCCCTTTTCCAAATTCTCTCCTTTACCTCATTTGCTAAATGCAAACCTAACGGGCCAATAGAGCATAGACATGGTCTACGCATCGCCTTATCAGACACTTTCAGAGTCCAAACCCCTGCACTCCCTGCAGCAGCACTTGCTACAGAGGCTGTTGCCCCAGGAACCCCCGCCGACGTCTCCTAGGCGCTTGCACCACCGCTATCTCTGCCCTATTCCCTAGGGCAAGCATCGCTGTTCCCGAGATCATCACACCACTGCTGTAAGCTCCCTATGCCCCTGCCGGACTTTCCTGAGTTCCTGCCCCCTTAGCACTCCCCAAAGACTGCTCCACCCACGTCACCAACTCCTTCAAAACCTTCAACAATACATTCTGCACATTATCCACTCTTCCGCTCTGATTGACAGCTGTACCCATGCCTTTAGGTGCCTCACCTGGTGTCCTTTGCGCCGTAACAGCCCCCAATTCCCTGGTAGTTGGACCCATCTCCGTTCACCTCCTCTCCCCCGATGGTGACTCCCAGTGCCTTCCTGGGGATCTCCTCCTAGTCCTGGACTCCCTCCTCCTTTCATGCTCTTGCCCCTTGCCGTTTGCTCGATGCGTGCCCATGTAGGCGATATCTGGCTTTCCCGGCTGAACCTCCCCCTGATAGATGAATGGGACCTTCCTCTTCTCCAACTTGCCTCAGGCCTCATACTAGGAGATCGATCCCTCTGCCATCCTCTATCAACCTGAAACGGTACATCAAAAACAGTGTCCATAACATCCCGTTCTGTCCATGACCCCCTACCTGTCCTCTTTCCTCTTGCCCTGGCATGGGCCTGCCCCTCCCTTCCCCACCAATCCCTCAAGAAATGGACCCCAAAAGCTGCGCCAAAGCATCCAGCTCCCTGGAGCTCCACCTGGCCAGCTGTAGACAGTCCTGGAATGCCGCCATCCTGAGGTACATCATCATCAAACTCACTAGGGATATTCTCAATCACTAGGTAATCCCCATCTCTCTCCTGCATTCCGCCGTTGCTTAGCCTCCCACATTCTTCCTGGGTCGAAGTGTGCAGCACTAACACAGAAAAAGGCTAATTATATCAGCCACAAACCACAAATCATCCCATCTACCCACCCCATTTTCCCTAAGACAACAACCTCACCCCTTCTAACCATCCATGCCTCAGAGCTCAATCCACCCCCCCCACCAGATACCAGAATGCCATATACTAAACTAGAAAAATGATTTCCTAAATTCATAGAAAATTTTATTTTTAAAACTTTATTTATTTTTCTTTATTATTAATGCCTGCCAGCACCAACACCTACTCAAACAACTAGCTACCTGGAACCACACAACCCTCTCCTATCAATTAGGACCTTTTATATACCTTCATGTACCTCAAATAGCTGTCCTCAGTAATGCTAAATAATATCCATACAAAGTTCACCCTTTTACAGGAGCAAAGCTCAAAATCCCATCTAAACCTAGCTCACAACCTTGCTTCCTTTATCCTTATTTTTTATTTTATTTGTACCCATCATGTCTATTCAACAACTACCCCCTAAGCTCCACTAGTGCAATCAATATGGGGGAACCTACCCCGTTTTGCTACGACCCAACCTCCTAATCTGTTCCCACACACCAACCATAGCCTCATTTGAGCCTGCATCCAACCAGCCCCCTATCCGCCAGCCAGTCAGCCCCCTATGGCACCACCACTCCACATCCCCCTGAATAATGAGCCTTTTTCTGCGATAGCTCAGCCGATTACCTGCAGCTGCAGCCGATGCCGCTTCCTTCGTTGCCTCCACTTCAGGCCCAGCCGGCCGCTTCACATCAATCAGTTGACCGCTGTCATCATCCCGCGGGAGCGAAACAGAGTCCCCTGCCCGCTGCTGGCTCTGCTGCTCTGGATCACGCTGCTCCACTGTATGAAGGCCGCACATCCCACTGGCCGGCCATCCTCTCGTCCTCCTTCCTGATGCACTGGATGCGCCTGCTGCAGACCTACCCTGCCTGACCACTACCACAGGACTGAGGCACTCTGGTGTTCTTGTTCTCCTTGTCGGTCTGGTCCTTTGGAACACCACCTCCTCCGCCGGCTGATCCTCGATACCACTGCTTCCCGTGATGGTCCCAGCAGCCTGCAGCTGCGCCAGCAGCCACTGAGGGCCTTGCTCCCTGGCAACAGCTGCAATTAACAGCTCCTGAAGTCCCTCCATGTGACAGGTAAGGTCTACCACGTTCTCTCTGGGCTTGATGGTAGTGAGAAGAGGCTCTGGAGCTTCTCGCCGTCAGGTCCAGATAGAAAGAGGCTCTGGACTTCCTGTCACACCTAGATACAGGCCCCTAACAGAACCCACCCACTGACCTGAACTTCACCCCTTACACACTCGCTCTGCTCTGGGGTCACAGGCCCCTCTTAAATATTCATTTATCCAGGGCTTTTCATTGTAAGCCTAAAAAGGTGGAACGCAGCTGAGCCATAATACCTGCAGCCCCCTAAGATCTATCTCCCTATGGTATAAAGGGTTATTATCCAACCAGTATTTTATTGTTGTGCCTGGAATTTTTAAGATTATGTTCAATATAGATATTAAAAAAAATATAGAAATAAAGTTTCATTTTTTAATGCATAATTATTTATAAAATTGTATATTGACTAGCATCACCATAGCAAATGTTATTTATGTTAAATAAACTTAACAGTCAAAACTGAAATATATGTAAATGTGTTTTTGCTTGGAATACAGTGCTGGACTGACCTGCCGGGATACCGGGACTTTTCCTGGCGGGCCAGTAGGCTGCCGTCACTGTAGGAACCATCCTTTGTCAGGAAGATCATGGAGCAGCCTTGTGCGCATGCATAGTGCATTTCCTCAAGGCTGCTCCACTCCTGATGAGAGTGTGGTGGCAAAAAAAGCCTTAGGCAAGGTGGTGGTGGTGGTGGTGGTGGTGGGGGGGGGGGTTGAAAGCAGGGCCGGGGGAGTGCTGGTGCCAGTGTTTCAACATTTCCAGGGCCAGTCTGATTTGCCAGTCTGATTTCCCAGTCCGGCCCTGTTTGGATAGAAGCATTTTTCATAATATATGTATTAGCAAAAATGCTTCAAGTAAATGGTATTGCTTTTTTAAAGCATCATATGTAGTAGTGTGTATTCAGGTATTATTTGCATCAATGAGCAGATGCAATATCTGAATGAGTATATTGCAAAATAGCTTATATTTAAACTGAAATGCACTATTGACTGCAATGTACCCTCAATTGTTTTTACCACTTCTTTTGATCTCCCTAAATACATATCACAAGCAAATTTCCCGGTTGTTTCCTCTCTGTTTCCCATAAAATAAATACATAAAATATAAATAGTTTGATAAAATTGATGTGCACCAGAACTTTGTGCAAGAGATGGATTCCCGGTTAAAATTTGGCAGGCCTTTCAAAAAATGGAATTTAATACTGGGGTAAAAATATATCAGGAAACTAAAACCATTTACTTTTTAAAGTAAATATTTTTAATAATGCTGTGCAAAAAATAGCAACAAGTTTATCAAACCCTCTTCACTACTTATACTAAAAATATAATTTGCTTACTTATTAATGACATATTTAAATGTTTGAAAGTTTAATGTTTCAGAATTTATACAAGTAATTAGATTTAGAACATGCAACTTACAGCAAGAAAAACATTTTCAGATCAGCTAAAAATATTGTTTTAACTTCTAGTGCTGCATTTAGAATTATGTAGATAGGGGTTTGATTTTGAATTTGGATTTGAGGTTCTTTAAATTTCACATAAGATTTACAAGTGGTCAGTTAAAGGGACAGTCTAGTCAAAATTAAACTTTCATGGGGGGACGCTTCTGGGCGGCGGCCATAATGGTCGTTTATTTCAGTGGCTGAAGGGCTGAGCAAATATATCCACTGCATATCGCTTAACTATGGCTCCATCTAGGATAAAAGTGAACTTATATTAAAACTACAACCTATGCTGAACAGTTTGATCTAAAATGAGACGCCAACTTCTGTCCGGAAGCACCGGAACGGTGAGGTACACAGTGGCGACCTAGAAGCGGGCCAGACCTTTGTAAGCTGTCCTCTCCCTTCCCCACCTAGAAACACATAAGCTTTTGAGGCTATCTTCTCATATCCTCCACTACTCA
The DNA here is from genome assembly GCF_027579735.1 of Bombina bombina. Classification (NCBI taxonomy): domain Eukaryota; kingdom Metazoa; phylum Chordata; class Amphibia; order Anura; family Bombinatoridae; genus Bombina; species Bombina bombina. The sequence goes on along the minus strand of NC_069499.1, from coordinate 337,732,541 downwards.
CACCGCCAAAAGAGCTATGGCACTCAAGTGGCAGCACCTTGAGGACACAATGGTTAATCTACTGGAAGTGCATTATCAGAATTTATCCAGCCTAATTACTGCCATTTTTGGGGCACGGTCGCAATTGTGCACAGCCGATGGAGTTAACCATAGCTGGTGGAGGTTTCTCTGCATCCCTGACATCAGACTCTGCAGCTGCAGCTTTCTGGTGACACATTAACTCTAGGCTCCCACCAAAATGATTCTTTGCTAGAGGCACTGCTGGACACTGCCATACAGACAAAGTTTGGATCATAGATATATGAGCAATGGGGTTGTGCACTATCCTTGCAACATAAAGCTGGCATTGGCAGATGCTAAATATAAGTAACATTTGATTGTATATTTTCCCCTCCTTTTTTTGGCTTCTGACAAGTCTTATTCTGTTATTACCCTCTGCTTAAACATCTAAATGATGATCTTTTGATCTGAGACTCTATGGGGCCGATTTATTAAAGTGTGAGCAGACATGATACGATGTAGCGTATCATGTCCCCCGCAAATCAATAAATGCTGACAGCATACTCTGTTGGCATTTATCACTGCACAAGCAGTTCTTGTAAACTGCTTGTGCAATGCGGCCCCTTCCAGATTCACGGCAAATCGGCCGCTAGCAGGGGGTGTCAATCAGCCTGATCGTATAAGATTGGGCGGATTGATGTCCGCAGCCTCAGAGCAGGCAGACCAGTTATGGAGCAGCGGTCTATGTTTTATATAAGATGTAGCTCTATTTAATTGAATACTATAATCATTTATAGCCTAATACTGCTGCCCACTAAGGTTGTGCTTAAATGTAATGGTTCTATAAGCTGACTGCCAAAACTCCTGGATAAACATAGCTCTATTCTACAAATGTCAAATCTTGAACATTATGTCTGGACTGATAACCTCCTTATGGCCTCAATAATAAGCTGGAGCTGTCTAAATCTGGATATTTTCCATGAGACTCAGATATCAAAGCTCTGTCTTGTTAGCGCTCTGACTTAATATGCTAAATTTCTTTGGCTTGAGTATTGCTTTGGTGGGGAAGTGCAGCTTCAGCTACAGTCGGGGTATTTTTTTATTGAGGGGGGGGATGTTTTTCACTGCCATCGGTCAAGGTAGTGGGATGCGTTTTCATCGTAATAGGCAGCCCTGACAGGTAAAATAGTTTCCAATGTATGCCCATCAAACATGCTGTAAGATATAGACCCAGGATATACAAATTGCAACACCAAGTCATTTTATTTTTCTTTCTTGACTGATGATGCCTTATCTATATGGCTTGCACTATATTCCCTCTGCAAAATCTTTCATAATAGTAGATGTGAGGCCACATATGGGTATAGCCCTAAGTGACTATAACATGCTAGATACCCATAGTACTGACTTTTCCAGATATCCCTAGTTTAACACAATACCAGTGAATACATGACACTTTCTGGCTAACTATCTTTTAATAGACTTTAATTGTATTGTGCCCTTATTTACTTTAGAGTAGAAGAGCCATTGCATCTCTAACTAATAATTCTGAGTTTAAGCTTCCCTATATAGGGTACAACAGGACTAGGTGCTCACTGATTATTGTTGGACCTGACCTGGTTATTTTCCCAGAAAGTGTTTAAAGTGGCGGCGCTGTGTCACCTCCAGGGCACCAAGCTGCCCACGTCCTCTGAGTCAACCTTGTTGCTTTCATCTCCAAAATAAAAGAGCTCACAATAGTGTAGCAGATTTCAGACAATGTGGTGGGTGCACAAACTGGTTATACTCACGAGATTGCAGTTAAAACAAGCCTTTTATTAAAATTATCACAAAGGGGTCTTCAGGTGCAGCTTCAGGTTTTATTTAAAATACAGCTTAATGCGTTTCAGCTAAAAGAAGCCTTTATCAAGAACATAAAGTTAAAACAATTTCTGGAGCAAATGGTTATCCAGAAATGTGTTCTAGAAATTGTTTTAACTTCATGCTTTATCTGTTTTTTAAATAAAATTCTGGGGTACACTGTCCCTTTAACTGATGGTGCTCTTGTGCACAGTCTAAAGAAACATTTTAAAATGTAGCCATTCTGAGACCAAGTAAATTATTATAGCTTGCTAGTTTGTGTTACAAGAGAAATAAAGTATTAAAGTTTTATTTAGACTTAAAAGTATACAAAACACAATTTTTTTATTTAATAATTCGGATAGAATATGCAATATTAAGCAACTTTCTGATTTACTCCTATTATCAATTTTTCTTCTTTCTATCTTTATTTGAAAAGTAGTAATGTAAAGCTTAGGAGCTGGCACATTTTTGGTTCAACACCTGAGTAGCGCTTGCTGATTGGTGGCTAAACGTAGCCACCAATAAGCAAGCACTATCCAGGGTGCTGAACCTAAAATGCTATGCTTAACATTCCTGCTTTTCAAATAAAGATAGCAAGAGAATGAAGAAAAAATATAATAGGAATAAATTAGAAAGCTGCTTAAAATTGCATGCTCTCTCTGAATCATGAAAGAAAAAAAATGTAGGTTTAGTATCACTTTAATGCTTAAAGGGACACGAAACCAAATTTCATGATTCAGAAACAGCAATGGCATAGTATTAAAGTTATATTTATACTTACTGCTTAAAGGGACATGAACCTCAATATTTTACCCATAATTTAAATACAGCATATGATTTTAAACAACTTTACAATGTACTTCTATTATCAAATTTGCTTCATTTTCTTTGTTGAAGGAGCAGCTATGCACTACTGGGAGCTAGCTGCTGAACACATCTGGTGACCCAATAAAAGAGGCATTTGTGTGCAGCCACCAATCAGCAGCTAGCTCCCAGTAATGCCTTGCTGCTCCTGAGCCTACCTACTGTAGCTTTGCTTTTCAACTAAGGATACCAGGTGAATCAAGAAAATGAGATAATAGAGGTAAATTAGAGAGTTGTTTAAAATCATATGCTCTATGATTTTATGTGTATTGTAATGACTTACATTAAGACAAAAAAAGGCATGAAATGTAGGTGACCAAGAACTTCAGGAAGTTCATGTCAGAGTAATCTATTGGACTTCTTAGACTCTGTAAAGTGTTAGACCATGGTGGAGCAGTAGATGTACCTTATATAGATATTTATATACATTCCGGCAAAACATTTACTCTGTCCCACACAAGGAACTTATCAATAAACTGTACTGCCTTGGTCTAGAGTCTGAGTCAAAACTTGTGAATGTGAAAGAATGCCGGCTTATGGATAGATGAGAGAGTGCTTTCAATGGAGGAGAAAGTTACTTGTAGTGATCCTCAGTGGCCAGTTTTGAGGCTTATTTTGCTGAAATATTTATCAGTGATATCAGCAAAAGGTTACACAGTAAGTTAGTGTTTCCTAAATCCAGTCCCCAGGACCCTTATCAGGCCAGGTTATTCATTACATATTAACTAGAGCTCACCCATCAGCTGATTATTTTACTTGTGCTCTAGTTAAGATATAAATATCTGGCCTGTTAAGAGTCCTGGGGACTGGAGTTGGGAAACACTGTGGTAGGGTAGGTCTATTTGCAGAGGATACATAAGGTGAGGAGGCTGCATTCCTTTGCCCAATACATATATAACACCCAAAAAAACATAACCCCACGATCCCCGTTTCTCTTATCTAATTCTTATCTAAAATAAAAACACAGACACAGTAGTTATGGCGAAATGTGGAAAGGTCACGATTTTATTACTTAATTGAATTTTGCCACCTTTAACTATATCTTGCAAAATTCAGCCATAAATCAACTCAATAAAACACCAAATAATTGCATTAAAACCAGAATTTTGGGAACCACGCCTAGGGGGGTGTAACCACTACCCCCCCCTGGCAGGGCAGCTTGGAGAAGGGAGAACCCACGGCATAGCCCTCCCCCTAGATAGACCACTGGATCACCCCACAGGGCTGGGTATGCCGCGGGATCCTCCCACCTCCCCTTCTGCCCCGCCCACGTGTTGTGCACAAACTTCACCGCTTGCTGCGATTGTATGCTCAATACTATGTCAAAAACAGCTGCCGTTTTCTATCCTCCAGTCAGCATAGACCGCCAGGTCACCTGCTGCCCTTCGGTTGCGCTGTGTTCTTCCCCTTATTGAGGAGCACGGGCGGTCTTACTGCGACTCAACCAATTAGTCAACGTCCTGCCCTTAGCCGTGCAAGTACTGCCTTCTCACATGACCTCTCCGGTTATTGCATTCTGCTCTGCTGCGTCTAGGGTGGGAGGGTGGGAAACAAAGAAAAAAGGTTAGTGACTCCCTCCTGCACTCCCCTTCCTTATAACACCTTTACCTCCAGTTCCACCCCTGTCCCTACTCCTGACCAATGTCTGCTCTCCTTATCTCATGCCTCTACCCCCCACCTGGCACACCTAGATCACCCTTTGTTCTCTCCTAGCAGCCCCTCCCTTATGACGTTCCCCTCACATACGCTCCATGCACTAGTTTAAGGTGAGGAGGCTGCATTCCTTTGCCCAATACACCAAAAAACCATAACCCCACGATCCCCGTTTCTCTTATCTAATTCTTATCTAAAATAAAAACACAGACACAGTAGTTATGGCGAAATGTGGAAAGGTCACGATTTTATTACTTAATTGAATTTTGCCACCTTTAACTATATCTTGCAAAATTCAGCCATAAATCAACTAAATAAAACACCAAATAATGCCCTTGCATTAAAACCAGAATTTTGGGAACCACACCTAGGGGGGTGTAACCACTACCCCCCCCCCCTGGCAGGGCAGCTTGGAGAAGGGAGAACCCACGGCATAGCCCTCCCCCTAGATAGACCACCGGATCACCCCACAGGGCTGGGTATGCCGCGGGATCCTCCCACCTCCCCTTCTGCCCCGCCCACGTGTCGTGCACAAACTTCACCGCCACCAAAAGAGCCCCTCTTTCGGCCCACCATTCTCCGCCATTCGTGACCTTTCCTTACCTCCACCAGCTCTTGGCACATCCCTCTGATGTCCGCCAGCATGTGGTCATTCCCCTCATCCATGAGGTGTACTCCATCCCGTCTGAGCAGCTCCTGATTTTTGGCTGCTATCAATGGGTGCTCTACTACTCCGCCCCCTATCTCCTTCATTACCTTCGCTGCTACCTGATTCACCTTTCTCCTTGATCTATACTTACTCGTATACGAGTTCCTTCAGTACAAGCTTGACACTATGTTGGACCATATCACCAGCACTGATGGCCCTGCTACCTTTAACCATCTCATTCCTTCTGCCACTTTCTCTTCTGGCTCTCTGAGCGGGTATGCTCCTATATTGTTTTCCCCGAGGTGTATACTCAGGGCATCAGGACATCCCTATCTTAACCTTGCCTGCTGTACTGTTGGCACTAACTCATCCCACCTTATCCCTCTTTTGCCTATCCATATGATGCTAGCTTCCTTATGCAAAAAACCTATGTGTACCCCTTGCCCTGACGCTGCTGCCCTAGCCTGCGCCCAATAAACGTAGGAATGCCCCACTATCCAGACTCTTAATGTTTTGCCTGTAATAAAACAAATTTCACATGTTAGTAACTATTCATCTGTGCTTTTCCAAACCTCACCGCACACCAAACCAACACAGCAATAATAATACCATCTTATCTATACCCCTCCTGCCTTACTTTCTCGCATCCTAATGTATGACTTATAGGCTGCCGTTTTCCATCTCCCCAGTTTTTTATCTGTTCCTCTGAACCGCCTCTGCTCTCTGCAGCGGTTGCCGCACCTATTCTAAAGGAGTGTGGTGCAAAGTATGCACTCCCCCACCCTAGCTTCCTCACCACCCTCTGCAGTACGCTCTTGAATTTAAAGTTTGTTACCTCCGACCCATCCGCATGCCGCAGGAATGTTCGCCCTTTGCCCCTTTGAGTTGCTAGATAACTTTTCACACAGGCCACCGGGCACAGTGTCCCTCCTGTCCCTACCATATTCAACCATGCCCCTTTTCCTTCTGTATCTGTCTTGGATCGTCTTACAAATACCAGCACTGCTTCCTCCCTGCATCTCACGTCCCCTGTTTCTACTCCCCCTTTTCCTACCTTCCTATTTTTTGGCAGCAGCTCCCCTATCCTCATTGCTCTGTGGAAAGCCACTATGAATGCTGTCCTGAAAATTATCACCTCATCTGTGCTTGCGCAAACCCCTGACAATACCCCTACCATTCTTTCTAATCTATCTTCTGTTACTGGTTCCCTCCTATCTGTTACCTTCTCCTCATCTCTCCCCCATGCCCCCACAATCTTTTTCACTATGAACTTCTTAGTCCAATCTATTCCACCATATAGCTGCAGGCAATATGCTATCCCCGCTAGCACTGATCCTAACCGCTCTTTTTTAACCCCTTCTCTCCTTAGCTCCATCAACCTTTCTAGGAATCTTCCTTCCTCCCCTTCTCGTGTCCCCTTCCTATACTTGCACCATAGTTCCCCATATTTTCTGTAAACCGCCCATTTACTTGGTGCCAGGGCCTTCGACGAGTTCCTTGATTCCGTCTATCCGTTGCCAATCTGCCAAAGAAGTCCAGGGCAACATTCACCTTCTTGTCTGGCATTGGGGGCTAGACCCTAAACTTCTCCCATTTAAAACGGGATAGCGTGTCCGCCATTACATTTCTGAAACCCGGAATATGTTTGGCCCTGATACAGATGTTATGCTTTAAACATTTCAGACCCAAATACCTTAGGTACCTAATTACTGGTAGCGATGATGCCGATAGAAGGTTGATGACCTCTACCACTACCCTGTTGTCCGACCAACAGATTAAATTTCTATTTGCCAACTCCTCGCCCCATAAGTCTATTGCTACCACTAAGGGGAATAGCTCCAGCAGTTCCAAGTTCTTAACCAAATCCATTTCCTTCCATCTTTCTGGTCACCCTCCTGCGCACCACTTTCCCCCTTTCCATAAAAAACTCAAGCTCCTCCGATAGAATTTCCTTCTCCCAAATCCTCACCCCATTAAACTGGATCAAGAATGAATCCCACACTTTGAGATCTTCCTTCAATTATTTGGTTATTCTGATTTTATGTTCTGGCTTCTTTATTCCACAGGTACTCAACTCCAATCTTCTCTTAAATACTCTGCCCACTCGTATAACCTTACACGCAAAGTTAAAAAATTCCTAGGACTTTCTCCATTTCCCTGAGCGATATTTTTCTACTCCCTACAATTTCCCTTATCAGATCCCTGGCCTTTTTCCCCTTCTCCTCTGGTAACTCGCATTGGCCCTTCACGGAATCTATGACTATACCTAGCAAGACTAGCTTGGTACAAGGCCCCTCTGTCTTCTCCATAGCTACCGGTACTCCCAAAATTTTCCAACATTTGCAAATAATTCACCTTTAACCTTTCACAATCGTTAGCTCCCGCTAAGCCCATCCACAAAAAAAAAATTCATCTAAATAGTGAACAACATTGCCCATACCAGACTTCTTAATGCTTAACCAATGCAAAAAAGAACTAAACGAAATTGAACACCCTATGGGTAAACTTTTATCAACATAATAGTTGCCATTAAAACTTGCAACCCCTTAATTTAAAACTCTCTGGGTTAAGGGGCAACAAACGAAATGCTGAATCTATGTCAATTTTTAATAACAAAGCTCCCTTACCCAAAGCTCGCACCATATGCACTGCCCTGCCAAAAGACTGGTATTCAACAAATGAATCCTTTTTAGCTATTGCATCATTTACTGACCCTCCCCTGGGGTAAGATAGGTGTTGGATCATCCTGTACTTGCCCTACTAAATCCTCAATCGTTTTTTCTTTAAATGTGCCTGCCATCCTCCCTAATTTTACCTCCTTGTCCAATTTCTCTTGCAGCAAACTGGTACCACAAAACCCTCAGACAAACTATGCTCTAGAAATTTTCTATCCTCTATGTTCTCATATGCCAGTAGTTCCTGTAACAACCTATCTTCAGTGGTGTTTTGGCCAACCCCCAATCCAACTCCACTACTGGTATTACCCTGCCCTTGAAAGGAATACCTGGGCCTATTCACGTTGCCCCTTTTACAATCCACACCAGAGTGACTTCCGTTACAATATCTACACACATGCCTATATTTACAGGAATTCCCTCTATCACACCTCTTATCGTAAAGACAAAATTATTTTTCTGCCATTGCATGGTGTTTATCAGCTTATATCCCCTATGCAACCCCTCCTCCTAGGACATTACGCATATTAATTAATCAATCCAGGAGAAGCATGACCATCTGAAACTGTAAACCTGGCTTATCTAGCTTCTAAACAATGCTTAAAACAACAATCCACCCCTTACTTCCCTTTGCTAGCAAAGTAACCTCCTTAAACTGTTCCCTTAGTATTCTGTCAGTACACTGTACTAAGGAATTTAAACTTTAGTTTTTCATTCCCTGCAATCCCATTAATTTATAACCTTCCCTTCTCCCGACTGATTTTCTTTAGTTAACAATAATAAAGACCGACACAAAAGTTTGGCGTTCTCTCCCCTCCATTAGATATTTTGTTCATTAGAATATCTTGGAGGTGTATTCAATAAATATTAGTACAATTTAGGAGTGCCCTCCTAATGAGATTATTTATGGATTATAAATACCAATAATTAATTACAATAATAATTTTTTTGTCAGCAATACCTCCAATTCATATAGTAGAATCTTAGCAGTGCACCCCAGAAAATTGTTATATAATCTCAGTAGCGCACTCCAAAATAATACTATTGAGATATCTAGCAATTAATGACAATACGATTATTATCAAATATTAATATTTAAACCCAAATAAAATATTTGCTAATTTCTGAACAGGTTATTTTTTTTTATTTTTTTTTTATAAACACAGTGATTATATTTATGCAGTAAATAGAATATTGATTATGACCAGATACATATTAATTGATTTTTACCATATTAAAATTATAATATAAAGCAAGGTATAGAAATATTAATATTAATTAATATTCAATGAAATCGCCTGTATCCTGGATATGGTCACCATATTATTAGGAATTAAAGGGACACCAAACTAAAACACCCTCCCCCGTGACTTAGACAGAGCATGCAACCCCAAGCAACCCCCTAATCTACTCCCCCCATTAAATGCACACGCCCTCCTGCTATCCCTATCCAAAAAAGAAGGCATCTAAGCTTTTTTTTTTTTTTTTTTTTTTTTTATAATTCAGAACTTTGAACAGCACTTTTTATTGGTGGAAAAATGTATCACCAATCAGCAAGGACAACCCAGGTTGGCCGGCATCTAAACTTACATTCTTGCATTTCACATAAAGATACCAAGAGAACAAAGAAAACCCTACTATAGGAGCGAACCAGAGCAGCCGGCCAAAATCTCATGCCCCATTCGAATCACGAAAGAAAAAACCCGGGCCCAGCGTCCCCAGAACCATAAATAAAACTAATAAACTATAAATATCACAATTTAATGCTACTAGATATAACAATTATAATTAGCCAGTAACAATAACCAATTCGGCATATTGCTTATTTAACAACATTTAGCTAGCATAAATAATTTGCAACAGAGTGGATGAATTTGCAACAGAGTGGATGTTCCAGGGGGGGTAGACAAAATGAGAAGTGATATACAACAATTGGAGGATTGGACAAACGACTGGGATCTAAAGTTTAACACAGCAAAGTGTAAAATAATGCATTTAGGGAAGAAAAATCCAAATGTTAATTACAGACTCAATGACACTTTACTGACTGTTACAGACGAGGAACAGGACTTGGGAATTATTATTTCAGATGATTTAAAACTTAGTAAACAATGTAGTAAGGCAGCGAGTAAGGCTAGCAGAATGCTTGGATGTATTGGTAGAGGTATTTGCAGCAGAAATAGTAAGGTTCTTATGCCACTTTATAGATCATTAGTTAGGCCTCATCTTGAGTATTGTGTGCAGTTCTGGAGGCCATATCTTCAGAAGGATATTAACAAACTTGAATCTGTGCAAAGGAGGGCTACCAAAATGGTACATGGTCTAAAAAATAAAACTTACCAGGATAGGCTCAATGACCTAAATATGTATAGCTTAGAGGAGAGAAGGGAAAGAGGTGATATGATAGCAACTTTCAAGTACATTAAAGGGTTTAGTAAAACTGAGGCTGTGGGTATTTTACATAAAATGGAAAATTCAAGAACAAGGGGTCATGAGCTCAAGCTAAAGGGTAGTAGATTCAGGAGTAATTTGAGGAAGCACTTCTTTACAGAAAGAGTGATTGATTTATGGAATAAACTTCCTCAAGAGGTAGTAGCAACAAACACTGTGGGGGACTTTAAAAATGCATGGGACAAGCATAGGGCTATCCTACGAACTAGATAAGTTTATACTGTTAGGTAAGGTGGGGCAGACTTGCTGGGCCTATGGCTCTTATCTGCCGTCAATATCTATGTTTCTATGTTTCTATGTTTAGCAAATGTCCAAACCGAATAGAATTCCTGGTGGTATAATATAGCTATCTAACCAAAATAGTCTTACATGACTTAAATAATTAATCAGAGCAATGTATACCTTACTAACAGATAAATATATCAACCAATACAGCCTAATAAGTCAGATCAAGCCACAATACAATTTTTAAAAACATTGCCCGAACTAAAAATTAACTTATGCTATAAAATACAAAAAAAAAACTTTTTCCACAGTGATAAATTCACAATGCTAGGATAATTATTATATAGGATACACTAATATATTAATATAAATTTATAGACATAACAATACACATTTAAATCACAGCTTCGGCTATGCTATTGCTATAAAGAAAGCTTAAGCAGTAGTACAATTTTATACGTTACCAGCAGCAATATAGCAATGATTGAGCTTTCAACATCCAAAGTTCTTTCCCAAACAAAGAAAAAAAGGTTAGTGACTCCCTCCTGCACTCCCCTTCCTTATAACACCTTTACCTCCAGTTCCACCCCTGTCCCTACTCCTGACCAATGTCTGCTCTCCTTATCTCATGCCTCTACCCCCCACCTGGCACACCTAGATCACCCTTTGTTCTCTCCCAGCAGCCCCTCCCTTATGACGTTCCCCTCACATACGCTCCATGCACTAGTTTACATTTGTAATAGAATTTAAGTTCCAGGGGTTGGATCAAATAACAAGAGATATAGAAAGTTGGAGAACTGAAAAAATGAAGGGCGTCTAAAGATTAATTACAGACTTTGTTACACTTTATTATTTAACATTTTGTAGACAATGCAGTATTGCAGCAAGTAATCTCAAATGCTTGATTGCATAAACAGGTATTTGCAGTAAAAACAGTAAAGTTCTTATGCCACTTTACAGCTCACTAGGTAGGACTCATCCTCAGAATTGTGTTCAGTTCAGGAGTCCATCTCTCTATAAGGAATTAAATAAAATGGAATCTTTTCAGGAGAACTACTAAAATGGTACATGGTGTAAAATAAAATGTACAAGAAAGACTTGATGGCCTAATGTGTATAGCTTAGTGGACAGAAGGTAAAGAGAAAATGAATGTTTAAGCGTTGTGTTTGCTTGGCAGCATTTTTATCATTATATTTATGGCTGGGATACAATCAGAGCTGAAACTGGTGAGAAGAGCCCAGTAACCTCAGAGAGGGCTAAGAAACTCTTTGTACAACGAGGGCCCGTCTTGACCCGTAGTGGCATACATTCACAACCACCCAAGAGACTTAACCTGTAGAATATGTTATTGCAAGGGCTCATTCAAATTTCAAAATGCAGATTTATTAACACTAAAAAATGAAGATATTATGGGTGTTATGTTTAGTTTATATGCAACTCTATGATTCATTTCTATTGCACTTGTTTCCTGTTTTGCATTTCCTGTTCTGTTGGTTCTCTTCTAAGATCATGGCTTCTGAACACTAATGCCTTGTACTGTCATTATTTACACCACCTGAAAAAGAGATGATATGATACAAACCTGTCTAGTACATTAAGGCACTTAAAGGGCCATGATACCCAAATGTTGAAACACTTGAAAGTGATGCAGCACAGCTGTAAAAAGCTGACTAGAAAATATCACCTGAACATCTCTATGTAAAAAAAGAAAGATATTTTACCTCAAAATGTCCTAAGTATTCAAACCCCATTGCAAAGGACTTTAAGCAGCAAATCAGTATGTCTGTGCCGGGACAGCTAAGGGAGTGAGCTTTCGTGCACACTCATGTTATTTCCCTATTCGTAAGAGTTAAGTGAAATCTCATGAGATCACAGTAAAAGAGTTCATGACCTCAGCATTGCTGATGCTGATTGGCTGCTGTTCATTTCTTCATTTATTTATTTATTTATTTATTTATTTTTTTAATAACTTTATTTTTGAAAAATTTTTAAACAGGTATGCTTAAACACTACCACATAGCATTGTACAATGTTTTGTCATCATAAGGCAATAACAATAGGAGGTGTAACAGAGTCTTTTCAAGGATTCCGAGTTCGAATTGTGTCCATCAGCTTTTCCTGAGCCATGTGGAGTGGTCAAGCCCCTGCATAATTAGAACTTATAAAAGAACATAACCGTACAAAACAAAATAAAACATACTCATAAATAAAAATTTTGGCCATCTGCATCAATGAGACTAGGGGATGTTGCAGGGTGTTATCATATCAAGTATGAAAAGGATTATGCTCCGAGGCATCAACTGCACCATATTGGTGTCTACTTTTCACATTCTAGTAGGATTCTTTTGCATTCGTAGTGGTAGTGCAAAATCAGGCCTCCCATAATAGATATTGATGCAACAAGACTACAATTGTGTCAATAGGCTGATGCGGCCATGCCAACCAATAACATGGAACATAAAAAATAAACTCACGACAATTTAAGTACCTTTGATTTGCAGTTAAAGGAGTGATCGGGTTGTTTCGCTGCTGCGTCGGCGGATGGATGTACCCACGTTCCAGGGTCCCTACATGTAGTCATCAAAACTTCTAATGGTGTAGTGGTTGTGTCAGTCCAGACTAGCAGTGTGTTAGCTAAGAGTCAGGGTCTGAGTCCGACTCTGGTACGCACCAGCGTCCTCGTAGGTTCTCATTTAGTATGAACATGGAATGTTGGAAGGGGCGTAGGAGTTTCCTCCTCAGTCCCACTGGTCATTTATTTATTTTTTACCTGCAGCTGGGCAGCAGCTGAAGTATATTGTTTTACACAGAACTTACTCTACTGAGCTGAGGAAATTGTGAGGTAAAATATCTTCTTTTTTTACATAGAGAGGCTCAGGTGATATTTTCCTGTCAGCTTTTTACAGTTATACTGCATCAGTTTCAAGTGATTTAGCTTATGAGTATTATGTCCCTTTAATGAAGCTGAGGCTATAAGTGTTTTTCACAAAAACAGCAAAAACAGAATAAGGGGTCATGGTGTTGAGTTGAAGGATAGCATTTCCAGGAGCGATTTGTGGAAAAACAGAAATTGTAGTTGATAGAATAAACTTCAGCTAGAGGTGGTAAAGATAAACACTGTAGGAAAAAATACCTGTTATAAGAATAGGGCTATCATATGAGCTAATTAATCTTAAACTTTATAGGAAATATGAGTAGACTGGTTGGGCCTATGGTTCTTATCTGCCATCTTAATTTATGTTTCTATAGATGAACTGAATACACTAACTATATACACTACACTTATACACTAATCTCATACAAACTCCACACTCCTAAATCACAAAAAAAATAAAATTAAAGAAAACAAAAAACAAAATATTTTTTTGCAGAAGAACCTTTCTTTGGTGTTAAGTACTGAGAGGGGGGCTGAGGTGTTGGGGGTTGTTTATTGTTTAGAGGGTGTAAGTAGTAGAAGGGCTGTGTAAGGGACCCCTCCAGCATATAAGGTTAATAGTGGTGTGAGACAAGGCTGTGTTTAGGTTACTAGCACCCTGGGGGCTCAGACAGCCTCAGTTTGGTGTTCATGTAGTGGGGTAAAGGGTGAAAAATATTTTTTTGGATAACATGTACAACTGATTTCACTACCCATATACAAGTTCATGCTACTTAGCCTATGCATGTAGCAACACCCACAGACCAGTAAAGCTGCCCCTTTATTGTCATGGTTGTCACTACAATTAAGATGTCCACTGTAGTTATAAGTAGGTTTGAAATTACATAGGCTCCCTGGGTTCAAGACAACCCTCCTCTTTTCAAATGAGTGGCCTATATAAAATCAGATATCAAGTGATATTTATTGCATTGCGATATACAAAGAACAGCGCTTAACTTAAAGTATCACACACTACACCTGCCCTAACTCCTCTATTAAGGAAACAACAAATAAGTGAAAAAAGAAAGATAGTGAGTGTGCCCAAGGCTAAAGATACTATAAATGATTTATTAACATCCGGATTAGATAGTTTATATGGTAATTACAATATTAAAATCACAATGGAAAAATACATATAAAAATGGGACGTCTCCCAATGCTTGTAAAAAGATGAATTCATAAAATGTGCTAATTCATAAAAATGCTAAAATATTTAAACGTACATATGTGTGCTTAAATAGTATAGTAATATCAAAAACAAGATATGCGTTTATGCAGATAACCAAGAACAGTGTGAAGATAACAGCGGCTAAAATACAAAAGTTCATCCGTTGTGTAATAGGGCATAAATTAACTGCCGTATGTGCAAAAAGTTTAAAGCATAGAGCACAAGTCAATTCTGCAGCAAATATTGTGTTATCTACTTCTTAGCAAACAAAAACAGTCAATAGGAATATCCGAAGTGAGTGTATAAGTCGCTCCAAAGGTAAGTGTGATATTAGACACAGTTTCTCGCTGATTATCTCTACACAGGAGATTTTCTTGGTGGATAGGATCAGTATTTTCCACAGCGTTTAGCCATTCTGTATCCTCTGTTCCCCAGTGTGACTACTTGCGTTTGCGTGACGTGTTGGAATGCCGGCTTACGCTGTGAGTGTTTGGGGGTGACAGGCCCCTTTGCGATAATTGAGCCAAAGTGCCCAGCCTCCTTTTTCTTGTGAATGATGACTTCTATATGACTTGGAAGGTGTTTGATAGAAACTACCCTTATTGCCATAGGATCTTCACATGGAATATGTGGTAGTAGAAGACACCTGCTCTTAGTGCAACAATTGCACGCAGGGATAATAGTCGTTAGACAAGTGGTTTTAAAACTGAAATATACCCAGGTAAAGATATTTATGTAGAAAAATAGTTGTATTTCGTACAATGCTATCCTCTCTTATCGACTAGTTTCACCCTCTTACAGGGCTTTATCAAGATGAGTGATAGCAGTTAGAAGTTTTTATTTAAAGGTTGTGGAATGTTTCCATTGGCTAGAGCAGAGCTTTCCAAACTTTTCATGTTGGTGACACACTTTTTAGACCTACATCATTTCGCGACACAGTAATTAATTCAGTTGTACTAGCAAAAAGGAGGTTAAACTAACTTGTTTTAAGAGATACAGACACATACATAAATTATATAATAATGAAATTTACAAGTAACAGTATGTATGTGCAAGAATTTAAAAAAGTTTAATAACACCAATAGCTACCTACTATTTTAATGTGATTTATGAGGTTGATGGGATGAACACAATTTCTGAATATTTGGTGGAATATTAGATAAAGACACCCACATTTCATCATCAAGCATTTTTAAGTTTCCACTTCCTATCCATATATCAAGAGCTAGAGCAGCAATGCACTACTGGGAGCTAGTTGCAATAAACCCCCACTGACTTCTGACTTCAGCTCAGCGTTTAAGCTGCCACCCTCAGAGCTCGGTGAGTCCAATTGACTACTGCCCGCGCTGCAAACACACTGCTGTCCCAATCAATGACTACACATGCAGTCAGGAGCCAATGTGCTGCCAATGGGAATAGTTTCAGTTCCCACTGAGCTGCGCCAATTGGTTAAGATGATCTGTGACCCACAAGGTATCAATCACATGTCAACCATGTGATATGCGTAGCAGGCAGGCAGAAAGTCAGAAACCAAAAAAATTAATTTAAAAAAATTTGTGCTGAAGCAGGGACACACCTACACACTGCTGCCGACACACTAGTGTGTCCCGACACACAGTTTGGAAAGCACTGGGCTAGAGGGATCTTTACCAATTAATTGATATCAAACAGCTGTTACTTCTTTTGTCAGAGTTTATTTAAAGGTAGTATTTTTAAGGTGGTATTTTTGACAGCAGTATCTTTTGGTTATCTTTAATTGATGGAAGAAGCTTATACATTTATATACAATTGTACATACAGATCATTTCAACCGTACATAAGAGCTATTTATTTGCAGTCTAACATAATAAACAATATATTAAAAATATATTTGATAGGCCTAAGCGATCACATTGTGCAAGATTAGAATGTTTAACTCATATCAGCAACTGCGTGAAAACACTTATCCTAACATAAGTAGTTTATTACTTTATTCTTGAGTCTGAGAGAAATGGTGCCAGATCTAATTTTATGAATTAATCTTTTTACAAGCATTGGGAGACGTCCCACTTTTATATGTATTTTTCCATTGTGATTTTAATATTGCAGTTATCCAATCTGGATGTTAATAAATCCTTTATAGTATCTTTAGCCTTGGGCGCACTCGCTATCTTTCTTTTTTCACATTTTTATAACATTGACAAATATCTTATATACATATATATTTATGTGTTAATATGTGTATAAACACATACATATATATTTATATATTTATATACACATATACTTAAAAATGCTGCCCATTGCTGCTCTACTACCCCACATGAAAACTTAAAGGGACAGTCTACACCTTAGTCATCTTAAAGTCTTACCTTAGATTAAGCTGCAAATAGCCTCCTGCACCCCTTTCTATATAATGCAGGAGGAACGGTAAAACAGTTATTTTTATATTTATATTGTTTCTGGCTTGTTTAATATCCCTGCCAACCTCCACCCACTGATAATATCACTATCTGGGTTGCATAATGCTTCCACTCACTGTTCACTGCCTCAGAGCGGTCTTATGGACGCTGCTTCTTAACTCCTGTTTCCAGCGAGCCTGAAGGCTTGCGCGTAAACAGGTACATTCGAGCCTTAATAAATCAGCCCCTATATGTTAGTGTATGCTCCTGCATTTGATCCTGCTAGAGCTTTTTCCATATCCATTAATTTGGCAAAATCAGAATGAGTTACGCTCTAGAGCTTGAAATATAGCTAGCGACCTGCAGCAATCTATACAATCTTGATTGATATGTTGATGCTGCTTTCCCACTACCGCCCACAGTCATATGATCATAATATAGGTTGCACTATACTATTCAACGCTTAGACAACATTTGTTATTTGTTTTCAAATACACCTTCCGTTATAGCTCTTTTACCCACAAGAGTGGTCCCTTATATGATACACAGGGTTTCATACCAGTTGAAAGCTTTGGCCTTATAACTTGGAATATAATTCAGCTTAATTCACCTTCAACTATTGATTTTAAAACTATATAGTTTGTATGGTCCAGGAGTGGCCTGTTTAGGGGTTAAATGCTTAGTCAGTGCACTATAGATGTTTAGCATTACTTATAGAAAGTGTTTCCGATATGCCCCTTATATGTAAAAATAGAGGTTCTTATTTGCAGTGTTCTTTAAGTGTACTGAGTACAGTATATGCTTATGTGTTAGGTTATCATTTAGTTTTCTATGTCCTTAGGAATTTCTTTGTTGTACAATAAACTGTACTGTTCCTGAGAAATGTTTCATGTAAATAATGTAGCATTTATTACTATTTGATATTATTGTTCTGTATCCATGTTTGAACCTTATTTTAAAAAAAATCTAAAAGTTGGTGTTTTGTAAAGGTGAAATGACTCACTAATGTGGAGCTATAAAGTGTTATATCTAGGATGTAATGACTCACATTTTGTTTCTTATTATGTACACTATTGGAAGTAACACATTTATTTTTTTAATTGTATTTATTTCTGCCAATTAGAGGTATTTGCTTGGTATGCTGAAAAAAATAAAGAATGATTTGTGTGGGTAATTCACTGAAACTGATGTTACAAATCTAATATATTGGTTGATATTTATTTTTTGTTCATTATTTTAGTCTCTAATGAGCTTTGCTTGCTTTGTCATGCCCAGTGTGCCCATTAGTTCTGGAACCCACAAATATAAGCCCTATAGGGTTTTTTTTTTTGTCTTGGAAATGTATGTGTCGGTTTTGTAGCTGAGTAAGGGACTGTTCCACCTGTATACATCTGGCTCACTCTTGTCTTCTCTAGGATGGGTCTATGCGCATATGTAGGCTTGTTATTCATTTTTAACCTAAGCAGAAGCTTATTTGTATAGTAGTGAACATTTTTATTCATGCATTGTTCCAATAGTTCCCCTTATTTAACCAAATGGAAGCACTAAATGAATAAACATGCATCTTATAGTACAGGTTCAGGCAGAAGTAACGCCCCTTTTTCCTGAGCTTGTATTTTGAACATTACACATAAAATGGAGTGTGGTTGTGTTATGTTACACAATTATATGCTTATTTAATTTCTGTAAGAACTCTGTAAGATTCTAAGCCTGTAATAAAAGATTTGATATAGATTACAAGCTCATGAAAAAGGGGTGTTTCTTCTGCCTGACCCTGTATTTTAAAATGAATGCATAGTATTTGTGCACATCACAGAAAAGACTGGAATATCTTCACGCATACACTATATGGTCAAAAGTTTGTGGACACCACTGCTAATTATTGATTCAGGAGTTTCAGCCACCCCCATTACTAAAAGGGGCATAACATACACCACATAGCCATGAAATGTCCATTGAAATGGGTTGCACTGAAGAGCTCAATGACTTTAAATGTGGCATAGGATGCCACCTTTGCAGTTCATGAGATTTCTGCCCTATTAAATCTGCTCCTTTCATCTGTAAGTGCTATTATTGTGAATAAGAAGGTCTACAAAGCGAAAACCCACACAAACTCACAAAGCAGGGCCGCCAAGTGCTGAAGCAAGTAAAATAGTCTGTCTGTTGCATCACTACTAAGTTCTAAACTGCCTCTGGAAGCAACATCAGCACAAGAAAGAAGTGGGTTTCCATGGCTAAGCAGCTGTACTCAAGCCTCATATTAACATGTGCAGTGCCAAGTGTTGGCTGGAGTGGTATAAAGCACGCCACCACTAGATGAATCATCCTTCACCTTCCTTGGGTGTGGTGGATGACATGAGAACGCTACCTACCAAAATGCATAGTGCCTTCTGTAAATACATAAGTTCCCACAGACACACTCAAAAACCTTGTGGAAAACCTTCCCAGCAGTACTGCAGCTGTTATAGCTGCAAAGTGTTTGTGTGTGTGTGTGTGGGGGGGGGGGGGGGGGGGGGGACAACACAACATTAGAAGAACAATGTTTTGTTCATAAAACATAAATAATATAAGATTGCTGGTATGATTGGAAGCACAATCACATTATCACCAATCACCTGTTTACAACAGAAAAAGTCCTTACAGTCATAGAGATTTTGGAATGTTGAAGACACAGTTATCGTCAAAAACCTTATTTTATTATGTTCTTTAATTTAAAAACAACACTGGTATTCTATTTTCTTTTCCCAATAATATATTATTATTATTATTATAATTATTAATAATAACAGTATGTATTATAGTCCAAAAACTCCCATGCAATACTAATACACAAGCTTCATGTAGTGAAAAAAAATGGAAAGTATTGAAGATGGGTCCATTATATTGTTGTTACTCTCATACCCTTGATATTAACATAGTATTAGGATTGATCAATGCTGTAAAAAAGCAAACAAGTATTGAGTTTTTTGTTCATTGAATATTGCAATTAATATTAAAATGTTGGCATTTGTTTCATACACACATTTAAATATAGAAATACATTTGAAGGGGAACTTTGTTTTTCAATTAAAAGTTAAAAAAACATACATATTTTTTAACTTTATGAAATTACATGGGGTATTTGAAGCTGTGAATACTGGGGCAAGTAGCAAAGCTCACAAATAGTTATAAATATCTGGTTCCAAGTATTAACCCAACTCCAGAAAATCCAGAAAATATATAGACCTTTCTGTGTTTATATATTTATTTTATATATTACCAAAAGAGCAATGGCTAGATTATCCATGGGATATTTCCATAAATATAAGACTAAACCAAGTTTTGTTATGTTTGTTAATTTTTTTCAATTTCTTAAAATCCTATCAAAATATAAGCTGGAGGGAGGAACCTTTTTTGTGATTATGTGCCCGGATTTGTCAATAATCTTTCTAAAACTATATTCTCTTGTATTGTTCTAGTTAATGCATGTCGGTAGCCCAGACGCAGAACTGCATACCACTTGGCACTAGGCAAATGTGACAAGTTTTGCTACTCGTATTATGGACTAATACTAAATTATTGTAGAAACACACTAACATTGTTTGTTCACTTTTTATTTCCTTTAATATTCATGATAAAAATTCACTTAGATGTGGTGAAGTGGAGCGTTGTGAGGTTTTACCAATCTCTATGGGATATTCATATAGTGCCTCAGGTATGCTCAGGGTCTATTTTAAGACCCTTCTAACAACATTTTTTAATTAATGCTTTTTTATACCATTTTCTAAGTATTTTGTGCTAAAGAAATTAGACTTTAAGGAAGTGCTAATGAAGTGGGTTTTTCTTTATAATAACAAAAATATGGTTGATCTCAGCAATTCAATAAAAAGACAGCAAATTATAACTGTACGCCTGTGCTTAGTGACACATTAAAGGGACAGTGTACTCAATGATATTCTGTTATTCATATGAAAGAGCAGCCATTTTAACATGTTAACAATAAATTAGTGTAGAAAATGTCAAATAGAGGTTAAGTTTAAAGTTAAACTAAAATAATATGCCTGGCTGCTACGAATATATCATTGCTCACTGCATGGTAAGACAACTAACACAACAGTTTTAGTGAAGATAGATAAGTCTCCACAAGACTGGAAATATGATATTGACCTATTCATAATTCCCCTTTTCCTGGAACAAGGAATAAAACAAACTGAGTACAATTTCCCTTTACAACAGGCCCTGACTCTGGCACACTTTTGCACTACGTACAGAATCTCATACGCTTATTTTTTTTTGCTCCACATAACGGTAACAAGTAAAGGTTTGCATAGTAACTCCCTTTTGTTTAAATATTCAGTGACAAATTATTAACTAGGTGTGTGCAAAATGGGTTATTATAAGTAATTTTTATTACCATGGTCCGTAATGTTTTAAACTGATCTTTTATTAATGCTTGTATTAAGTATGTTTGCAAGTGAATAAAGTTAGCGCAAGGTAAATGCATGCACAGTTTCTTTTAGCGGAAGTGATGTGAGATAGCTGATGGTGCTCACAGCAGGTCATTATGATAAGCTCTTCACCAGTAACTAGGGATGTGGTCGCTTAAGGTCTTCTGTACGCAGATTTAGACAACAAGATTACAAAAAGTGGTTTAAAGTCGAAAGATGGAAGAATATTCCTAAGCTTTAAGTCACCCTACAAAATGTAGAGTGGAAGACAAGATATCCTCATGACTTATTCCTCTGTGAAATGCCTGGCTTCAGACAGATGCTTTCCGTTGGCTGACTCAATAGTCTTGATAAGAACAACTTTCTTCCCACTGGGTGAAATCCTTGAAGTTGGAGAAGATTTCAGATCAAAGTTGAACATGTTGGCTGTGTAGGAAAATAAATAAAATTAAATAAAACATATATTTTTGAAAAAATACAAAAAACAAACCTGCTTGTGTACAGGATTAATATATTATGGCTAAATTCACGATTTTGTAATAATTACCTCGAAGAGATTTGTTAATCTAGTTGTCTAATAAAATTAAGACAAGCGAAAAGTTCACAAACCTAGCCAAGCTTTGGCTGCAGAAGAAAAATTATAACTTGTGCAAGTTCATATTGAGCTAATTAACGACTTTCAGCTTGCTGTATACAGCTGTTTATCAGCTCATCTTTATGCCTTACTCTCGTAGCTGTAATATTTAATACTGAAAACTTAAATAATTATTACTAATGCAGATTAATTAGTTTAGTACACATGTGCATATTTATTGCAGATGTGTCAGATTAGTCAAAGGTTGGAAGAGCAAAACATACCCTGAGATGCTAAGTTTCCCTAAAAATTATCACTTTTCTGGATGTTAAAGGGCCATTATACACTCAAAAAAATATAGGCTATTTAAATTAAGCACCAAAAGAAGATAAAGTTTATAATTGACATGTGTTAGCAATTTTGCTGCTAACTCTCCTAAAAATGATTATAAAGTTTCTAATCTTCTCAGTGCATGAGAATACGAACGTAATCTCCACTAGCTTTAGAGCCAGGCTTTTTCTACACTCCCATGCTGGAGCTGTCTGTGTAATAGATAAGCCTGTCACAAATCCCCTCACCTCTCTCAGCCATTTCTTCCTGACTGTTTACACTGGATGGGCACGATCTCACTCCCCCCTCTCTCCTCCCGGTAAGCATTCAGTAGACACAACTGGAATATTCCACTCACAGCTCTGTGAAACATGACCCTGAGATGTTTTACAGAGCTGTGTGTGAAAATATTCAGAGTGCCGTAGTGATGACAAAGAGGGAGTCAGATATATGCACAGTTGCACTGTTTTTTTTTATATGGGCAGATGTATTTTACATGTATATCAGCTGAGCCTGAGAGATGTAGAGCATTTAATTGTAACACTAACAAACTGCACATGAGCTAAATCACAGGGATTCTACCCCAGCAGTGTCTCAGTTTTATCTGCACCTCGGCAACATTCAGAGTTCCGCCCCAGCTACTCCCACTCTCCTGCCTCCTCATAAATAGCGGAGCTCTGGATGTTGCCGAGGTGCAGATAAAACTGAGACACTGCTGGGGTAGAATCCCTGTGATTTAGCTCATGTGCAGTTTGTTAGTGTTACAATTAAATGCTCTACATCTCTCAGGCTCAGCTGATATACATGTAAAATACATCTGCCCATATAAAAAAAACAGTGCAACTGTGCATATATCTGACTCCCTCTTTGTCATCACTACGGCACTCTGAATATTTTCACACAGCTCTGTAAAACATCTCAGGGTCATGTTTCACAGAGCTGTGAGTGGAATATTCCAGTTGTGTCTACTGAATGCTTACCGGAAGGAGAGAGGGGGGAGTGAGATCGTGCCCAGCCAGTGTAAACAGTCAGGAAGAAATGGCTGAGAGAGGTGAGGGGATTTGTGACAGGCTTATCTATTACACAGACAGCCCCAGCATTGGGGCTGGCTGTAAAGGACACTAGATAGGGAGTGTAGAAAAAGCCTTGCTCTAAAGTTAGTGGAGATTACGTTCGTATTCTCATGCACTGAGAGGATTAGAAACTTTATAATCATTTTTAGGAGAGTTAGCAGTAAAATTGCTAACACATGTCAATTATAAACTTTATCTTCTTTTGGTGCTTAATTTAAATAGCCTATATTTTTCTGAGTGTATAATGGCCCTTTAACTAAAAATGGCTAAAAGCAATCCTTACCTCCTTACATAATTTTTGTGCAAATGTAAAACGGAAAATTAAATTATATAAACCAGATGCAAAACAAAAGCCAAGACAACTTTACACAGCCCTATTTAAAACGCTTTATGATACAAAATTAAAAACACCACCTATGTGTGTGTAGGTTTTTCTAATTGTACGTCTTTGTCAACTGCGCCTTTTTGGTTGAACCTAGGGGAGCGGTTGGTAGTGGCCCAGTCCATCTTTACAATACATTCACTACTGGCAATTTTTAATATCTTTATGAAACTGAGATAGTGTAAAATGAACACTGCTTTATCTATGTTATACAGCTTTGTTTTACTGTAGCAGAAATATATGGAATATACCCCTGAAAGAAATGTGGCAGTGGTGCTGCTTAATGTAGATGGCTAAGATGCTTCTCAAGAATTAACAAGATTTCTTCATTCTGGTAGTGAGTAAATATGAATCTTCACTAGTGGGTAAATAGTGTTATGTATTATATTATTTGTGGGTGGAATGCGGAGATGTATGTGAGCTCATGCGCACTGACAGGGTAGCAAATTCAGACGGCTAGTAACAAGTCTCAACGCTTTGTCTGCGCATGCCTGCTGTGCGCACCCTTGAAATATACATAAACTTAAAGGGCCATGATACCCAAATGTTGAAACACTTGAAAGTGATGCAGCATAGCTGTAAAAAGCTGACTAGAAAATATCACCTGAACATCTCTATGTAAAAAAGAAAGATATTTTAGCTCAAAAGTTCCTCAGTAGCCACATCCCATTGTAAAGGACTTCTAAGCAGCAAATCAGTATGTCTGTCCCGGGACAGCTAAGGGAGTGAGCTTTCGTGCACACTCATCTTATATCCCTATTTAGTTTAAGGAAGGTTACTATGAAATCTAATGAGAGTTAAAGGGACAGTCTACCATAGAATTGTTATTGTTTTAAAAGATAGATAATCCCTTTATTACCCATTCCCCAGTTTTGCATAACCAACACAGTTATATTAATATACTTTTTACCTCTGTAATTACCTTGTATCTAGAAACCTTCTTCCAGCCCCTGATCACATGACTGTGACTCTTTATTATCTATTGTCTTAAATTTAGCATTGTTTTTCGCTAAATCTTAAATAACCCTCTGTGCCTGATCACAGTGTTATCTATATGGCCCACATGTACTTTCTGTCTCTGTGTTGAAAAGAGATTTAAAAAGCATGTGATAAGAGGCAACCCTCAAAGGCTTAGAAATTAGCATATGAGCCTACCCATGTTTAGTTTAAACTAAGAATACCAAGAGAAAAAAGCAAATTTGATGAAAAAAGTAAATTGTAAAGTTGATAAAATTAAAAGTCCTATCTGAATAATGAAAGTTTAATTTATACTAGACTGTCCCTTTAAGTCAAATCTCATGAGATCACAGTAAAAGAGTTCATGACCTCAGCACTGTTGATGCTGATTGGTTGCTGTTCATTTCTTCTTTTTTTTTTTACCTGCAGCTTGGCAGCAGCTGAGTATAACTTTTTACACAGAACTTACTCTGCTGAGGTAAAATATCTTCCTTTTTTACATAGAGATGCTCAGGTGATATTTTACTGTCAGCTTTTTACAGTTATACTGCATCAGTTTCAAGTGATTTAGCATATGAGTATTATGTCCCTTTAAGTAAACAGTTTGACCAATAGTAATTTACAGCTCCATATATCATCACAATTAAAGGTGACTCCTAAAAGCGCTGCGCACACCCTCGATGCAGGGGTAGACCTACAAAGAGTTCTAATAAAAATATTAAAAAGTGTACTACCACTTTTTTTTTATCTCTAACTGCTGCCGGTCTGCTCATTACCCCGCACACCTCTTAACTCCCATGCTATAGCATGCCTAATGCATGTGCATTGAACTCCCTACATTGTGAGCTGAGCACTCTATTACCCAAAATGGACATACAGGCATACTATGGAGGCATTGCGGCACCCACCCTGCTCACCACAACAATTTGCTTGACATCTGGAATTTATTTCTGGAAGTGGCGGCACACACCCGGCTTGCTTACCGGTCTGTACAATCCAATTCCTAGGATTGCAAAAATCGGTAAGCAAGCCGGTGTGTGCCGCTTCTTACAGAAAGAAATTCAGCTGCCAAGCTAATTTTTGTGGTGAGCCAGGAGGGTGCCGCAATTCCTCCATATAATGCTGTGTTGTCCATGTCGAGTAGTACAGCGCGCAGCTCGCTATGTAGGGAGCTCAATCCACATGCACTAGGCATGCTATAGCGTGGGAGTTAGGAGGTTGGCAGGGCGATGAATAGACCGGGAAATTACTTTTTCACCTCAAAGACATAGCTGTGGTGGTGATGGACAAAGTCTGAAACTTCTGGAAGTAACATGTGTGAGTTTGCCTTTGCTTGACCATTTAAAGAGAGAAAATGACTAGGGATGGGCGAATGTTTCTAACAATTCGAAATTTAAAACAAATTTTGATACATTTGTTCGTTCGAATTGAAATTTGAATGTTTATATAAAATTCTAACATTCTATTTTCGAATTTTCGTTTTCAAATTTTTAAATAAAATTCGAAAATATTCGTTCGAATAATAGAATGTTTAGCTATGTATTCATTCAATTTCGAAATGTAATATTCGAATGTGACATTCGAATTCGAATGTGACATTTAAATTTGAAATAGTATTTCTAGTCTACAACTGTGTTTAATAAATGTAATATTCGAATTCGAATGTCACATTCGAATTTGAAATAGTATTTCTAGTCTAATACTGTGTTTTAAATGTGATATTCGATTTGAATGTGATATTCGATTCGAATGTGACATTCGATTCAAATGTGACATTCGAATTCGAAATAGTATTTCTAGTTTAATACTGTTTTATAAATGTAATATTCGAATTTGAATGTGACATTCGATTCGAATGTGATATTGAATTTTAATGTGACATTCGAAATAGTGTTTCTAGTCTACAATTGTGTTTTATAAATGTGACATTCGAATTTGAATGTGACATTCGAAAACTGTAAAAAACATTTGAAAATCGAATTTTTAAGAATATTCGTTCTTATCAACATTTTATTATGTAAATCGAATTTCTACAATAACATTCATTCTAACATTCGAATTCAGATATAAACACATTCGCCCATCCCTAAAAACGACCCAAGAAGGTCTGTAACTTAATAGAGCGGCTTCACCTTCACAAAACTCTGATTTTAAAATGTGTGTTAAAGTGTGTATTTATGTATGTGAGTGAGAGTATTTGTGTGTATATATGAATGTGTATGTACATATATATATATATATATATATATATATATATATATATATTGTGTGTGTATATATGATTGTGTATGTAAATAAATATATTTGTGTGTGTTTTGATAAAAATTATTTTATTAACAGTTACTTATAATGTTTTAAATGTTATAGTTTAACATTTATAATAAACTAAATAATAGTAATAATATATGTGTGTTTGTGTATATCCATTTGAGTGTATATATGTGTGCGTATATGTGTGCTTGCATCAGTGGGTATGCTGATGCACCATTGAGTTACCTTTTTTATAAGGAGGGCCCAAAAAAAAATTCTTGCACCAGGGCCCTCTGTTCATTAGGTCCGCCACTACCACAATATGTACATAAACTTAAGAAAACAGTTTGTCCAATAGTAATTTACAGCTCTATATATCATCACAATTAAAGGTTACTCCTAAATTCATTAACTGTTTGTAAGTTAATACATTCACTGTTAATTGTGATGATATATAAAGCTGTAAATTACTATTGGACAAACTGTTTACTTAAGTTTATTTACATTTCAAGGGTACAAAATTTTAAGGGTTCGAAAGGTAGCGAATTCTGACTGGGTAGCAAAAATTGACAGAATACCATTTGGATCTTTTCATAGCCAGATTGATTCTAGTCACAGATCCCCACAATAAAATCTCTGCAAATCCAGATTTTAGTCAATCCGGCTTCGAAAAGATCCGATCAGCAAAAGCAGTTGTCTACTTCCACATTCGGCTATGAATGGACATTCCTATTATTTATGTAATTTTATGTAATTTAAAGGAACATAAAAGTGTAGCACATCTAGACTGTAATAAAAAGGACATTGAATTCTAAACAAAATGACTATTGTGCATATAAAGGAGCATGCTTGCATAAAAAAAGGTTAAAAAAAGTTAAAGCTGTTTATTTTGGTTTTGAACAGGAAGCACGTGCCTGTATATAACTGAACACTAGGGAAGGTGATGAATATTTTCGAGAGTGTGTAGCTAAACTGGTGATAATCTTCTAAAATAATTATTTCTAGTGCCCATGGTGCTTTTGTCTAAAATGTAAAGAGACATTAAAGTTATTTGAATCATAATATACTGCATATAAACAATGAACCTGTTGTTTGCTGATCTATGGCATGGATTTAAAAGAAAAATAATTTTTGAAAGTGCTAAAATTACAGCTAGCAAATTGTTATAAAATTTTCCACCCCTGTCCTAGGGACTGATTACTCACTGGCAGAACTTGCTTTTAAGATGGCCTCCCTAAGATGCAATAACAAATATAAAATAATGCCCCTTTAAGTGATTTAGTGCCAGATTACAAGTGGAGCGCTAAATATTGCTTTCGCAAAAGCGATATTAGCACTCCACTGAGTAATACCAGCGCACGCAAATGTGCGTTGGTTTTACAAGTTGAGCGCAATGCGAACATGAGCTCGCGTTTACATTGCTAGGAAGCATTGCTTATATGTATATACACATATTAACACACACATATATATAAAAGCATATACATATATATTTACAGGGAACACACAGTTTCCATAGACCATAATGTAAATACACCCCAGACCAGCTCCCTTTAGACACCAAAAACTTTTTAATAAAGTTAGTCACAATTGATTTTGGGGGAATTTGGTGGAAATTTATAAAATTAACCAGAGATCTGATCTCTGGTTAATTTGATAAGCGCTAATTGCTAGTGCAAACTCGCAGTAGCAATAACAAGCCACTTGTAAATATTATTACTTGTAAATAGTATTTAATAACATAATGACTGGTGAGGCTAGACAGGCTGAAGACGCTCTAGGGAGCCGGAAAAAACCCCATAGCACACTTGCGCTACAGTTTGCGTGCCATTCGTAATCTAGGCACAAGTGAGCCAATGACATGAGGCAAATATGTGTAGAAATCAATCACCAGCTAGCTAGGAAACTCACCCATTCTGTCAATAGCACTGAGTTTTGAATTTGAATGGTTTTTCAGCCTGAAAAAGAAGGAAAGAATACTGTAGTTTAATAATGCAAATGTTTCACGTTTTTAGCAGGAAAAACAAACAAACCTGAACTGCATGCTGTATTCATCAATAAGCAAACTTACAAATGCAAC
Source organism: Bombina bombina (assembly GCF_027579735.1). Taxonomy (NCBI): domain Eukaryota; kingdom Metazoa; phylum Chordata; class Amphibia; order Anura; family Bombinatoridae; genus Bombina; species Bombina bombina. The sequence goes on along the minus strand of NC_069499.1, from coordinate 337,703,646 downwards.
TATTGGGTATATTTCAAATCTTTATGTAGTTATGGTCAGAAGTGAAGTTAGTTTAACTGTCATTAAAACGATATTAAATCTCTATATAACAATTCTGTTTGAATGTAGCAGGCCACACAAAATACCTCAGGGATAATTCCAAGGCATCTGTATTTCCTACACTGTATGGGTAACATATAAAAAGCTTTTTGAAGACCAACGGAGAATAAAAAAAACAAAAACGTAACGAGGGCAAGAAACTACCAAAGGTACCAACATTGTAGCTGTGTAATTTTAGCTGTATTATATAGGATAGCAGAAGGTCCGGCTTGGGAGCCACAAGCATTGAAGTTCCTGAGCAGGACATGGCTGGTGAGGTGCCCCTGCTTTTAATGATGGGGTGACCAGCTGTGATTTGCTCTTTAACTGCAATACTTGTGGCTGCTTTTTGGGTTTTCAACACATAGGCCTAGATTACAAGTTGAGCCATACTGATTGCACTCATCATGTTGCTTGTACCCTGGACTCGTGCAGTCAATATCACTTGATTTAAGACACTTCTTGGAAAGAACACAACAGAAATCATCTCACATATCTGCCCAGTAAACATTCTTATTTACTAAAGTAACATGGAAAACCAAAGAAATAGACAGTATAGAGTAATTCTCATCATACCATGTTGGCCCATACAGAAAGCTTATTAGTTCATTTAGAAGGCTGGAATATACCTCTTGAGGTATTTTTTGTTGTTGAAAATACTTTACAATATTATTTAAAAAATGTCAACATTTACTTATAACCTTGTTCATTCAGATTTCCATCCTGTACACTTACCTGTTCTCCTCTCCCTCTAGTAGCTTCCTATAAGTTGCAATCTCAATATCTAAAGCCAGTTTGGTGTTCATCAGATCCTGATATTCCCGCACTTTACGGGCCATGTCCTGCTTTGCCCTTCTTAGTGCTTCCTCTAGATCTTGTGCATGGGCTTTGGCATTCTGGACAGCTTGTTCCCCTTGTTCTTCTGCTTGAGCAATTGCACTTTCCAGATTTGCACGCTAAAAAGGAAAATGTTAGTGCGCCTTACAGTTCCATTAAATATAGGAAGGAGGAGAAGCCATAGAAACAGTAAAAGCAATGCATTTGCGGAAAGTTAATTTATCTCCTATATTGTCTCTATTTCTTTATAAAATAAGTTCAGGCCTGATATTCACTATGACTGACTTCTGCTCTCATCCTATTAATCTTGATTTACTATTCACACTTGTGGCCATTTCGTTGATTTTTCTGCAGTTATGTATTTATTTTTGTGCAACCTTATGTTTTACTCACTCTCCCACAACTGTCAATTTTATATCATATTTAGTTCATACATATTTCTCATGACTGAGCAAGAAGTTGTTGATTTCTTCCTGCCAGGCGCAGAGACCAGCAATAAATCCTTCAGCCAGACACATGTAGAGTAGTGAAAAACGCTATTTGCCAGTCACATATGAGGCAGCAATTGACTCCTTTAATCTATTTTAACAGCCCAATACAGGTCAGTTATTACCTTATTATCCCAGACACAAACAGGGAAATAATTAACAGCTAATCACTGTTTTCTAAGTGACTGATATGAAGATATTAATAACTAAATAATGAGACCTCACCTTGTGGCAATATATGGATTTAAGGGAAGCAAGGAAGATGCTTGCAGCCTACTGAGACTCTGCTACCATCCACAACGTCTCTAGTACATGTTTATCCTAAACCTTTCTACACAGCCATTTTCCCGATTTTTACATTTCCAAAATACCTGTGTTTTTAGGGCTTCGTTATCATTGTTGACACGTTGAATTGTTCGGTTCAAGTCAGACAGTTCATTCTTTAGAGCCTTCAGCTCATCATTACTCCTTTTGCTTTGATTTACTAAGTCATCGATCTGTAAGGCAAAATAATCATGTTCCCAGTTCTGTTGGCTGGTACATGTATCTATAGGTTTACAACTAGATTTGAGATCAGCCTCAGAAAAGCTTTCTAAAATGTGTAAGTAGTTTCTAGATTTTAATGATCAACACAACATTATTTTACCAAATAACATAGTCACTGGGTCTGGAATGAGGGCAAAATGGCTTTTAGTAGCTGAGAAAACATGTTTGGTTAGGTCCCCAGATATAGTTCACCTCTTGTGGGAATGTCCCAGATTGTAGAGATATTGTTTAAAAGTGAAATGTTAGATGCCTATGGTCTGTAGGGAACTAGCAAGTCAGACAAACCTTTTTTCATAATGATAGTTTGATGCCATTAATCCTTCATTTGCATGGAGATTCATATTTAAATGATGGACACACAGTAGAGACCCATCTTTCAATAACTAATAAACCTGATGCCAATAAACCAGATGCTTAGAAAAGCGTATACAAGTGAGGGGTTTTTCTAAGTGGATGTCACTGCTCCCGCTAGAAACAGTCCCTTTTAGCACCAGCTTATATATCCTAAATGAACAATTGTGGGGAAGGTGGTATACAGAATGCTCAGATGCAACATAACTAGTATATAATAATGTACAAGAAGTATGTGCATTCTTTGGTTTTGTCTTTTGGAAAGCAGATCTGGAGAGAGACTTGCAGGGTCTCGTGTATCCCTCCTTTGGAAGTGGTGTTGCTAAGTACTTTTGTGTTTATTGGTTTAACAGCGTATTAACATATAAAGTCTCACACAAAGAACAAGAGCTTTCTCATTTTTGTATTAGAATTCTTCGCTTAAGGGATGTAATAAACAGCAAATAGTTATTACTGCTTCTGTATATTTGCTTTACATTTCATAAATAAATTAATTTATTTAAAATAAAACATTGTCACTTGGGGAATTAATGTGACCCATGACTACCGTATTTTGCATTACACAACATTAACCCTGTAATGTTACTCAATACACAAATACCTTGCTTTTGTACCAGTTCTCAGCCTCCTGTCTGCTTTTTTCTGCCATGGTCTGATACTGAGCTTTCACCTCTTCCATCACGTGCTTCATCTCCAGATCTCTGTTGTTGTCCATCTCTACAGTAACTTTGGCATTCTGAATCTGAGACTGCATCTCATTAAGTTCCTGAAGGCAAATTAGCATAAAAAGGTAACCTCCAATTTCAAATATCCAATATAGTTTACATTATTTATTTGTTATACAGACACTATAAATATTAAACAGAATACACTATATATATCTTACTTTAAAATCTACCTGTCTTTTGCATATGTTCTCTCTTAAACATATCTCCAATTACTCACCACCACAAAGGGTTAAGTTATATGCACGAGCTTTAGACCTATGTGATATTCTTAGACAGCACTGATTCTCTTACCACTAAGTTTGCCTCATTGAATCTGCACCAATTTTAGATAAAAAAATAAAAATTAAGAAAATGATGTCAGTGAAAGGGATGACCATGCTTAGAGAAGTCATTTTGTTTTAGGGTTTATAGTGTAAAGTATTACACTTTAGAGAGTTACTTGGTATGTTTCTATCAATAAATCAATTTTCTGAGACTGTTTACACCTATGAAAGTTGTAGAGTTCATCCGGTAAGGTTAAGCATGGGAGTAGCCCATTAGTTATGGTGGAAGATGGTAGTGATAAAAAGTAGTGAAACTAGATCATAGGTGGAACAAATAGGCTGGCTAGGGGAGTATTTGGAGGCTAAATTGAATTATAGGTATATACTATATCAGTTATTCCAAAAGCGGCAAAAATAACTGACTGTGGTCTACATGTACATATCTAAATGCCGACCTGTAGATGATGAAATGTATGATATTATTATTATTATTATCGGTTATTTGTAGAGCGCCAACAGATTCCACAGCGCTATGATAATCACTTCTGTTTCCCTATATTCAGTCATTTTCATATAGTTTTAGTTTAACACAAATAAAGATGTGATTTGAACAAAAATATTTCACACTATTCTAACAAAACAAAACCTAGATTACGAGTTATGTGCGCTATTGGGAAATTAACTAACGCAAGCAAAGTTGTGTTATTTAACCCCCTATAGCGCAGCCATTACAAGTTTTCAAAACTTGGCTTGTGCGTGCGATATGGGGTTTTTAAGCTCCATACCGCACACAAAACAAGCGCTGTTTGAACACCCGCGATCGCCGAAAGAAAAGCTCCATAATGCAGCCCCATTGAAGTCTATATGGAAAAGAAAAGTTACTTTTAAACCTAACACCCTAACATAAACCTCACGTCTAAACACCCCTAATCTGCCACCCCAGACATCGCCGACACCTACCTACAGTTATTAACCCCTAATCTGCCATTCCTGATATCCCTGCCACCTAAATAAAGTTATTAACCCCTAATCTGCCGCTCCCGATATTGCCACTACTATACTAAAGTTATTAACCCCTATTACGCCGCACCCCAACATCGCGGCCACTATATTAAAGTTATTAACCCCTATTCCGCCGCTCCCCGACATCGCCACAACTAGATAAAGTTATTAACCCCTAAACCTTTGGCCTTCCACATCACTACCACTAAATAAACCTATTAACATTGTAGCTAGCATAGGTTTTATTTTTATTTGACAGGTAAGTTTGTATGTATTTTAACTTGGTAGACTAGTTAGTAAATAGTTATTAACTATTTACTAACTACCTAGTTTAAATAAATACAAACTTACCTGTGAAATAAAACCTAAGCTACCTAAAATTACAAAAAATAAAAAAACACAAAAGTCACAAAAAATAAAAAAAACTACCATTAAAAAAATTAAAAAACCTAAAATTACACACACAAAAAACCCAAAATGAAATAATCCAAAAAAATAAAAATTATTCCTATTCTAATGCCCTTAAAAAAAAAAAAAAAAAAAAAAGCCTAATCTAGAATAAACTACCAAGGGCCCTTAAAAAGGCCTTAAAAGGGCCTTTTGTAGGGCATTGCCCTAAGTTAAACAGCTCTTTTGCTACAAAAACAAACAAACACCCCCTAAAACAAATTATCAAAAATAATACAAATTATTCCTATTCTAATACCCATTAAAAAAAAACACCCCAAAATAAAAAATAAAATAAAACCTAATCTAGAATAAACTACCAATGGCCCTTAAATGGGCCTTTTGTAGGGCATTACCCTAAAGATATCAGCTCTTTTTCTGAAAAAAAAAAAAATACAAATACACACTAACATTACAAACCCCAACCCCCAAAATAAAAAAAACTATCTAAAAAACCTAAGCTACCCATTGCCCTGAAAAGGGCATTTGGATGGGCATTGCCCTTAAAAGGGCATTTAGCTCTTTTACATGCCCAAACCCTAAAATAAAAAAAAAACACCCCAAAAAACCTTAAAAAAACCTATCACTAACCCCCAAAGATCCACTTACAGTTTTTTTCAGGCGTCAAGAAGTCTTCATCCAGGCGGCCTCTTCAATCTTCATCCTGGCAGCGAAGTCCTCATCCAAGCGGCGAGAAGTCTTCATCCAGATGGCCTCTTCAATCTTCATCCAGGCGGCATCTTTTATCTTGATCCCGGCGGCGCCGAGCAGGTCCATCCTGAAGACATCCGCCGCGGAGCATCCTCTTCATTTGGTCACTGCCGTACACTGAATCTTCAATGCAAAGTATGCAATCCAAGATGGCGTCCCTTGCATTCCTATTGGCTGAAAAATTTTAATCAGCCAATAGGAATTAGAGCTGCTAAAATCCTATTGGCTGTTCAAATCAGCCAATAGAATTTAAGCAGCTCTCATTCTATTGGACTTTATTGTCCCTTTAAGAGTTTGGTCGTGTATATTACATACCTTTTCACATATATATTGTAATAAAATAAATACTGCATCATTATTTGTCTAATTTTTCTTTTCCCTCTTATATGTTCTACTTTTCACCCTTTTTGCCTGCTTTGCACATTAAAGGGACAGTCTACATTATATCTATAGCATTGACACTCTTTCGAATCCAACTAGTTAGCCTTTTGTGATTGGATGCCTTACGCAGCCCAGATTGTCAAATAATGTTTGGAGTGGCATATTCTTCCTTTTTTTTTCTCCAGTGTAAAGTTTCTTGCATATGATTCGTTATGCTTCTTTTAAATTATTCAACTTGTTCACATATCACATATGATCATATCAATTTTCTTATATAATTACAATATAGTTAATCATAAAAATTACTCAAAGTTATATAAAATTAGTGGAAGTTGATTGCGTGAATTGAAATGCATAGTTACACTGAGTGTGAAAACTTTCTGAATACATTAAAAATTGTTTTTTGATGGTTAACACTATTTACAAGTATACAAACTCCAAACAGTGAGTACGGTGAGCCCCAAAGAATAAAGTTACGATCAACACCTGAGAAACTCAATGACCAAGAAACAAAGCAGTATGAGGAAAAACACTTCAGTGTCTCAATCTAAGCTACACCTTAAAAATTACAAACTTTCCTCAAATTGTAACACAAAAAGACAAAGAAATACAATAAAGGTGAGCGTTAAATGAATAGCAAATTGAGATGTGATATGTTGTTAGATACTGTCAGCTAGATTACGAGTTGTGCGTTCGTGTTTTAACGGTGAAAAAATTGTAATTTCAGCATTAAAACAGCACTGCAGCCATTACAGGTCTTGTCGGTATAGGTGTACCGCAAGTCTTTTAGCCTGTAACGCAACGTCAGTACCACACTCGTAAAAATTAAGTTTTTTCATGGAATTCCCATAGCGCTGCCATTACGAGTTTTACGGCAAGGCTAAAAAACCTGTGTTACAGCCTAAAATGACAAGATCCGTAACGCCATCTAAAAGCAGTAGTTATGAGTTTTACGCAACAAAACTGTAACATAAAACTCATAACTAAACTGCTACAAAGTGCACTAAACACCCATTAACTACCTATTAACCCCTAAACCGAGGCCCTCCCGCATTGCAAACACTATATTAAACTTATTAACCCCTATTCCGCCGCTCCCCAACATCGTCACCACTATAATAAACGTATTAACCCCTAAACTGCCACCCTCCCACATCACAAACACTATTTAAATATAATTAACCCCTAATCTGCCATCTGGCCACATCGCCCCCACTATACTAAAGTTATTATGCCCTACACTGCCGCCACTATAATAAACCTATTAACCCCTAAACCGCAAGCCCCCCACAACAAAATATACTAAAATAAACTATTAACCCCTAAACCGGAAGCCCCCCACCAGCTGCTCTGTGCTAAATTTAGATAATCCGCCGATTATCTTCTGATATACTTGACATCTAACCTTGAAAGGACTAGTGATCATCTAAGTAGGCGACCCTCTATCGATTGATACTTATCTTTTGGTGATCTCACTTCTCAGAGCTCTAGTCTGGACCTTTGAAAATCCTAGGCGGGGCCTCCATCTGGATTTCTCATCTCCCACCCCGGTGAACCGGGTAGCGCAGTACAAGATAGACTGCTACGTTCATTCAAATATGGAGACGCAGAATTCAGAAGAAATACTGCTCAGGTTGTTAGAGGAACATTTCTTGAAGCTACATCAACTAATTAAAGGATGTTTCGGCAGAGTGTGTGATACTCCTGAGCAGGATCATGCGGAGTCCCAAAGCAAATGGCGAATCGCTACTAGAGAAAATGCTCCGTTTCAACCTTATGCTTAGGGAGATACTTGCAGCAAGATGAATTTAGTCATTGCTTCCTTGCAACAACGGAGTTGACGGCTGTATGTGATACTCCCTTAATACCAATTGCCAAGCAAGCTCTAGATGTGGCCATCGGGACTATGGAGGAGGCTAGACAACCAGACGGATCAGACTCCACTGGGTTGCGTGTGCTCATCCAATGCTCTGAAGTACCCCAGTCTATAGTAAGTACAGTCTCCTACATTGACAGAGATATCGAGCTGTTACGAGCCCTTTATGGACACAAGCCTATAAATCTACATCCAGGCATTTGCCAGCTTATACTTATCCAGCCCTTTACCCTTACTGGGGAACCAATTGAGACCTGCTGGAGCTGATTTCAGTCAATGGACATCTGTGATTCTGCAGTGCCAGCACAACTGAATACTGCAAGCCGTCTAAGATTCCAGGTTAGAGCCGGCATTGGATAGAAGATCCTGTACAAATCAGACTGTTTCACATTAGCAGTTTGAGACTGTTGCATTAGCGAACTTGTGAGAATGAACTTTGCCTATTGATCTGACTCTTTGAAATCCACCTCTATATGACGGATCATGTTCCTGAGTTTTGTGAGATGTCAAAGATAAGGCACTATCCTCAGTGTCGGCCTGGAACGACTGACTATGCAATAGGACTACACTTTATTATGCACAATTGACAATTTCATCTTTTAGTAATGGTTTCATTTAGGAGTCAATGTGTGAGGAACAGTTTTGATCATACAAGCTTTTGCTGCAGGGCAGATCTAGACTAAAATTGCTGATTGCATGTTCCATTTAAAAATGATATCTCTGCACTGTTTTTTTATGTTATGTTTTATCCCTTAAGTGAAGGTGATCTGCTCATATGTCACTGCTGTGTTCCCTAATCTCCATTTTTTTCTGTGCACTCTTGCATTGCACCTAGCAGGTGGAACCATATGCGAGAGTTAGAAGGTGCTATATACTTGCAGTATCACAATATGACAATGCATAGGAGATAATATTATTAGTAACCACTAGAGCTGTCAAAGGGTATTTAAGTCTATCTGAGTGCTCTGCAGCTTATCTTATTCGATATTGACCTATTCACATAACCATTTTTATCTCCCATTTACGTAATGGTAATATTACTCTAGTTTTTTCACACATCAGGGTAATTCACATTTTGACCACTAAATGGCCATAACGATAGAGCCATGATAATTTCATGTTTCTTCTAGTCACCGCAATTACTTTTTAGAGGTATATTCCTATTTAGATTGCACAATTATGCTTCCATGGTGCAGTCCTTCCATACCAGCTTAAAGGTCAGTTCTTGATTCTGTGTGTTGTTTCTTTTTATTTCTAATATAGCCATTGTAACATAGCTTTCATTTTCTCCTAACAATAACCTTTATTATAAGATAGCTAAAGGTTTATCTTAAACTGGGTGACATGTGCCTGTTTGTAGCAAGGCTAAAACCTACATTGAGCCAAACCAAGTTATGTGCTTTTTAATAGTAACATGCCACAAGAACATATATCTTAATTTTTAAGCTTAAAAACCAGTCAGGCTAGTTCACTATAGATATCAGTGGCAGTATTTATTCCATCAGGTCTATACTCTCCTCACATTACTTAAACGATAATTGTGAGGGTTTATACCTACTATTGGACTTACTGTTATGGAGGATTACAATCTAAACAGCTCACATATTCTTGGAAAGTCTGTCTGGCTCTTTATTTGCAGGAACTTTTTTAGCCATTAGAGTTATTTGCAATGTGTGCTATAGTTTATATTAGAGAATTGATGAGGCTGACATGTATATTCTGCTTTATAAGATACCTGCAGGCTATTTTAAGGATTGAATATGTGTCTCTGATTAAACAGTTGGGTGACACCTTATTCTTAAAGGGCCACTAAACCCAAAATCTTTCTTTCATGATTCAGATAGAGAATACAAATTTAAACAACATTATAATTTACTTCTATTATTTATTTTACTTCATTTTTTAGATATCCTTAGTTGAAGAAAAAGCGATGCACATGGATGAGCCAATCACACGAGGCTTCTATGTGCAGCAACCAATCAGCAGCTACTAAGCATATCTAGATATGCTTTTCAGCAAAGAATATCAAGAGAATAAAACAAATGAGATAATAGAAGTAAATTAGAAAGATGTTTAAAATTGCATTCTCTTTCTAAATCATTAAAGAAAAAATGTGGGTTTCCTGTCCCTTTAACCCCTTAACGACCGACGACGTATGCCATACGTCCTCAAAAAAAAAGCACTTAACGACCGAGGACGTATGGCATACGTCGTCGGTTTAACAGAGCACTGGAAGCGATCGGAATCGCTTCCAGCTGCTCTAACAGTATTGCAGGCTTGCCTTGAGGTCTAGGCATCCTGCAATACTGTTCCCGAGTGCCGGGACCGGATTGATCACTCCCCCACGAGTGATCACTTCCGGTTTCGCTCCACGTGGAGCCCGGCAGTGTTTCAGAGCATCGGAAGCGATCGGACACGCTTCCGATGCTCTGATTGTGTGCTAAGTGCCTCGGTGGGTCGAGGCACTTAGTTAGTTATAAAATAAAAGTAATAATTAAAAAAAAAAAAAAACGTATATTAAAAAAAAAGCCCTAAATAGCCCCCCCCTCCCCTTCACTAGGCATCCAAGATGGCGATGCCCAGTGCATCATGGGGCCTCTGGGGGTGTCCCTAGCCTGCCTCATCATAGGGGCAAGCTAGGGTCACCCAATCTGAGCCTCCCACCCTAAAAAAAATAATAATAATAAAATACCCCATTTGTCTGATCATGTCAATATTTGTAAATATTGACTATGATCAGTGTGGATCTCCCTCCCTCTCCTCACTTGCCATTTTGTTGGAGAGAGAGAGAGACCTGTATTTAGCAGAGAGAGAGATTTATTTCTTTTATTTGTTAAAAAATATAGAACCAAAGGCTCTTTTCAGAGCCATTAACCCCTAGCTTGCCAGTGATCACTATATATCACTGGCAGTAACATAGGTGCACTTTTTTTTGCTGCATTTTGCTGTCTGTGCATTTTTTTAGGGGTTAATTTTGTTGTTATAATTTTTTAAAAACCCAAAGGCTCTTTTCAGAAACATTTAGTTAATTTAATTTAATTTTCAGAGCCATTAACCCCTAGCTTGCCAGTGATCACTATATATCACTGGCAGTAGCATAGGTGCACTTTTTTTTTGCTGCATTTTGCTGTCTGTGCATTTTTTTAGGGGTTAATTTTGTTGTTGTAATTTTTTAAAAACCCAAAGGCTCTTTTCAGAAACATTTAGTTAATTTAATTTAATTTTCAGAGCCATTAACCCCTAGCTTGCCAGTGATCGCTATAAATCACTGGCAGTTGCATAGCTGTACTTTTTTGCTGTCTGTGCATTTTTTTAGGGGTTAATTTTGTTGTTGTAATTTTTTAAAAACCCAAAGGCTCTTTTCAGAAACATTTAGTTAATTTAATTTAATTTTCAGAGCCATTAACCCCTAGCTTGCCAGTGATCGCTATAAATCACTGGCAGTAGCATAGCTGTACTTTTTTGCTGTCTGTGCATTTTTTTAGGGGTTAATTTTGTTGTTGTAATTTTTTAAAAACCCAAAGGCTCTTTTCAGAAACATTTAGTTAATTTAATTTAATTTTCAGAGCCATTAACCCCTAGCTTGCCAGTGATCGCTATAAATCACTGGCAGTAGCATAGCTGTACTTTTTTGCTAGTTAATTTAGTTAATTAATTTAGTTAATTTAATTTAATTTTCAGAGCCATTAACCCCTAGCTTGCCAGTGATCGCTATAAATCACTGGCAGTTGCATAGCTGTACTTTTTTGCTGTCTGTGCATTTTTTTTAGGGGTTAATTTTGTTGTTGTAATTTTTTAAAAACCCAAAGGCTCTTTTCAGAAACATTTAGTTAATTTAATTTTCAGAGCCATTAACCCCTAGCTTGCCAGTGATCGCTATAAATCACTGGCAGTAGCATAGCTGTACTTTTTTGCTGTCTGTGCATTTTTTTAGGGGTTAATTTTGTTGTTGTAATTTTTTAAAAACCCAAAGGCTCTTTTCAGAAACATTTAGTTAATTTAATTTAATTTTCAGAGCCATTAACCTCTAGCTTGCCAGTGATCGCTATAAATCACTGGCAGTAGCATAGCTGTACATTTTTGCTAGTTAATTTAGTTAATTAATTTAGTTAATTTAATTTTTTTTAGTAATTGTTTTCTGTGACAGATACAAAAATGTCACAGAAAAGATATAGTGCTGAGGAGGCGTATGCCATCCTTGCGTCAGAGTCAGATGCCTCTATTTCTGACTCAGACCCCAATTTTGACCCTGCCATGTGCTCAGATACATCACTAGATGCAGTCTCAACTGATAGTGATGTATCTGTGGCTGCTAGCCCCCCTTCCAGCCCCCCTGCTAGCCCCCCTGCCAGAAGGAGGCGTGTTGCTGCCATTGCTGCTGAAGAGTGGGTAACGCCTCATCTCCAGAGGCCAGATATCCCACCCTTCACAGCAAATGCTGGCATAAATATAGATGTGGCAGGTTTTAGCCCCCAGCAGTTTCTGGAAGTGTTTCTGGGCGATGATATATTGGGGAACATTGTCGCCCAAACTAATTTATATGCCCATCAGTTCCGTGCTGCAAAGCCTGGAACATATTTGGCAAAGCAGCAATGGGCCCCCATCAATGTGCCAGAATTCAAAAAATTCTGGGCATTGACTATGCTGATGGGCATCATAAAGAAACCCTCCATTCGCTCCTACTGGAGTACTAGCCCCATCTGCTCTACCCCCATTTTCTCCCAGACTATGTCGAGGAAGAGGTATGAAATGATTCTGCATTTCATGCACTTCAGCGACAACAGCCTGTGCCCCCCTAGGGAGCATCCCCAATTTGACAGGCTGTATAAAATCCGCCCCCTGATAACCCACTTTTCTGCCAGGTTTGCAGAGGCTTATACACCTGGAAGGAATATATGCGTTGATGAATCCCTAATGAAGTATAAGGGAAGGCTGGGATTCAAGCAGTATATTCCTTCCAAACGCTCCAGATATGGGGTAAAGGTGTATAAGCTCTGTGACAGCGAGACTGGGTATACTCAGGCCTTCCGGGTGTATGAGGGAAAGGATAGCCACCTTGACCCTCCAGGTTGCCCAGAACATATGGGAACCACTGGCAAGATTGTCTGGGACCTGATATTACCCCTAATGAACAAAGGGTATCACTTGTACTTAGACAATTTTTATACAAGTGTCCTTTTGTTCAAGCTACTGTATTGCTTTGATACAGTAGCTTGCGGTACAATTAAAAAGGTCCGCGCAGGTTTCCCAGGACAGCTTGTACGCACCCGGCTATGAAGGGGGGAGACCTCAGCTCTGCGCCAAGAGGAGCTGTTGGCACTGAAGTACAGAGACAAGAAGGATGTATACCTTCTTACCACCATCCACACAGAGAGGACGGTGGCGGTTTCTGTACGTGGCAGAGCTGAGATCATAAGGAAGCCAGTGTGCATCAAGTCTTATAACCGGCATATGGGTGGGGTTGATCTGGCTGATCAGCTGCTGCAGCCCTACCTAATTATGCGGAAGACAAGGGCCTGGTACAAAAAGGTTGCAATTTACCTAATGCAGATTGCAACCCACAACACTTTTTTGTTGTTCAAAAAAGCAAACCCCAGAGTTAAAAAGACTTTTTTACAGTTTCAGCTCCAGATTATTACGGGGATTTTGTACCATGATGCACCTGCTCCCCGGGCGGTGATGGGAGAGAGCAGAGTTGGGGCTACCCATTTTATTTTTAAAATCCCCCCTACTGCCACAAAGCAGAAACCACAAATAAAATGCAGAGTCTGTACCAAGAGGGGGAAGAGAAGGGACACCATATATTACTGTCCTGATTGCCCTGGACAGCCTGCACTCTGCATTGGGGACTGCTTCAAGCGGTACCATACAATGGTCAATTTTTTTAAAAAAAAATACATTTGCTGTTACATATATATATATATTTTTTTGGTTATGTTTACAGTTAGATGTTTTTTTGTTTTTTTTACTTTTACTGTGCCAGATTTTTACATTTCACTACTCTATTTTTTTCTAAAATTGGGCCTGTTTTTTTTTAACCAAAACCCCTGTCAAACCTATGCATGGGGGACATAGGTGTTCTCAGGGTGCCTTGCAGAAAACAACCTGAAGTATGATTTTGTAATAACTTACAACAGTCTCTCCTAAATTATAGTCAAAAAGCAATGTGTCTGTAAAAATGAAAATTGAAAAATTACCACCATACACTTTCTCCAATTTTTTGGTCTAAAACGGTTGCTTCAAAGGCATCAAAGCACACCATATACAATACCTTGGGGTGTCAACATTTAAAAAATATACACTTTGAATGCAATAAATAAAAGTGGGGTATGCGATAGGCCCCAAACTAAAGATAGGCCTATCAGAAGAAATACTCTCATTTTTAATAACTAAAATCACAAGTCATAAAATTGTAACATAACCTTCCCAAAATCCTGGCAAACCTATGCATGGGGGGCATAGGTGTACTCAGGGTGCCTTGCAGAAAACAACCTGAAGTATTCTTTTGCAATAACTTACAACAATCTCTCCTAAATCATAGTCAAAAAGCAATGTGTCTGTAAAAATGAAAATTGAAAAATTACCACCATATACTTTCTCCAATTTTTTGGGCTAAAACGGTTGCTTCAAAGGCATCAAAGCACACCATATACAATACCTTGGGGTGTCAACATTTAAAAAATATACACTTTGAATGCAATAAATAAAAGTGGGGTATGTGATAGGCCCCAAACTAAAGATAGGCCTATCAGAAGAAATACTCTCATTTTTAATAACTAAAATCATGTAACATAACCTTCCCAAAATCCTGGCAAACCTATGCATGGGGGGCATAGGTGTACTCAGGGTGCCTTGCAGAAAACAACCTGAAGTATTCTTTTGCAATAACTTACAACAGTCTCTCCTAAATCATAGTAAAAAAGCAATGTGTCTGTAACAATGAAAATTGAAAAATTACCACCATATACTTTCTCCAATTTTTTGGGCTAAAACGGTTGCATCAAAGTCATCAAACCACTCCATGTATAATACCTTGGGGGGTCAACTTTTTAAATATAATCACATTTATGGAAAACAAATAAATTGGGGTATGTTAAAAGACCCCCAAAAAAGACAATAGGCAAAGAAAATATGTTAAATGTGAAAAAAAATCACAAACACATGTCAGACATTTGGCATTGCACCGCCCAAACAAGCCACCAAACCTATGCATAGGTGGTATCACTGAACTCAGGAGATGTTGGTGACCACATATTGGTGTCTTCTTTGGTAGTAACACATAACAGGAGCTGTGAATCCATGTCTAAAGTACAATGTATGTGAAAAATAACACAAAGAAATGAATGCCCAATAGTTTGACAAAGACTAGTGGTTGAATTAGTGTATGGAAAGTGTTAAAACACCTGCATTTGAAATACCCTAGGATGTCTACTTTTCAAAAATATATGGTTTTATGGGGGTAAATTACATTGGCCGGCTTCAGAAATGTCTTAAATAGAACATGGGTGCATGGGATGTGAAAAGGGGAAGTGTAAAAAATGGAATGCGCTTCCTAAAAATAAGGCCTTCTAGCCCCCAGAGAACCCAACACACCTATACATGGGTGGTATCACTGTACTCAGGAGATGTTGTTGAACACATATTGAGGTGTTTTTTGGCAGTAACACATAACAGGAACTGGGAATCCATGCCTAAAGTACAATGTGTGTGAAAAATAACACAAAAAAATGACTACCCAAAAGTTTGACAAAGACTGGTGGTTAAATACGTTCATGGAAAGTGTGAAAATACCAGCATTTCAAATACCCTAGGGGGTCTACTTCTCAAAAATATATGGTTTGATGGGGGTAAATTCCATTGGCCAGCTTCAGAAATGTCCCTAATAGGACATGGGTGCATGATGACCGATGTGAAAATTCCAAGTTGAAAAACTGGAATGCGCTTCCTAAAATTAAGGCCTTTTAGCCCCCAGAGAACCCGACACACCTATACATGGGTGGTATCACTGTACTCAGGAGATGTTGTTGAACACATATTGAGGTGTTTTTTGGCAGTAACACATAACAGGAACTGAGAATCCATGCCTAAAGTACAATGTGTGTGAAAAATAACACAAAATAATGACTACCCAAAAGTTTGACAAAGACTGGTGGTTGAATTAGTGCATGGAAAGTGTTAAAATACAAGCATTTGAAATACCCTAGGGTGTCTACTTTTCAAAAATATATGGTTTGATGGGGGTAAATTCCATTGACCAGCTTCAGAAATGTCCCAAATAGGACATGGGTGCATGATGACCGATGTGAAAATTCCAAGTTGAAAAACTGGAATGCGCTTCCTAAAATTAAGGCCTTTTAGCCCCCAGAGAACCCGACACACCTATACATGGGTGGTATCACTGTACTCAGGAGATGTTGTTGAACACATATTGAGGTTTTTTTTGGTAGTAACACATAACAGGAACTGAGAATCCATGCCTAAAGTACAATGTGTGTGAAAAATAACACAAAATAATGACTACCCAAAAGTTTGACAAAGACTGGTGGTTGAATTAGTGCATGGAAAGTGTTAAAATACAAGCATTTGAAATACCCTAGGGTGTCTACTTTTCAAAAATATATGGTTTGATGGGGGTAAATTCCATTGACCAGCTTCAGAAATGTCCCAAATAGGACATGGGTGCATGATGACCGATGTGAAAATTCCAAGTTGAAAAACTGGAATGCGCTTCCTAAAATTAAGGCCTTTTAGCCCCCAGAGAACCCGACACACCTATACATGGGTGGTATCACTGTACTCAGGAGATGTTGTTGAACACATATTGAGGGTTTTTTTGGTAGTAACACATAACAGGAACTGAGAATCCATGCCTAAAGTACAATGTGTGTGAAAAATAACACAAAATAATGACTACCCAAAAGTTTGACAAAGACTGGTGGTTGAATTAGTGCATGGAAAGTGTTAAAATACAAGCATTTGAAATACCCTAGGGTGTCTACTTTTCAAAAATATATGGTTTGATGGGGGTAAATTCCATTGACCAGCTTCAGAAATGTCCCAAATAGGACATGGGTGCATGATGACCGATGTGAAAATTCCAAGTTGAAAAACTGGAATGCGCTTCCTAAAATTAAGGCCTTTTAGCCCCCAGAGAACCCGACACACCTATACATGGGTGGTATCACTGTACTCAGGAGATGTTGTTGAACACATATTGAGGTTTTTTTTGGTAGTAACACATAACAGGAACTGAGAATCCATGCCTAAAGTACAATGTGTGTGAAAAATAACACAAAATAATGACTACCCAAAAGTTTGACAAAGACTGGTGGTTGAATTAGTGCATGGAAAGTGTTAAAATACAAGCATTTGAAATACCCTAGGGTGTCTACTTTTCAAAAATATATGGTTTGATGGGGGTAAATTCCATTGACCAGCTTCAGAAATGTCCCAAATAGGACATGGGTGCATGATGACCGATGTGAAAATTCCAAGTTGAAAAACTGGAATGCGCTTCCTAAAAATAAGGCCTTTTAGCCCCCAGAGAACCCGACACACCTATACATGGGTGGTATCACTGTACTCAGGAGATGTTGTTGAACACATATTGAGGGTTTTTTTGGTAGTAACACATAACAGGAACTGAGAATCCATGCCTAAAGTACAATGTGTGTGAAAAATAACACAAAATAATGACTACCCAAAAGTTTGACAAAGACTGGTGGTTGAATTAGTGCATGGAAAGTGTTAAAATACAAGCATTTGAAATACCCTAGGGTGTCTACTTTTCAAAAATATATGGTTTGATGGGGGTAAATTCCATTGACCAGCTTCAGAAATGTCCCAAATAGGACATGGGTGCATGATGACCGATGTGAAAATTCCAAGTTGAAAAACTGGAATGCGCTTCCTAAAATTAAGGCCTTTTAGCCCCCAGAGAACCCGACACACCTATACATGGGTGGTATCACTGTACTCAGGAGATGTTGTTGAACACATATTGAGGGGTTTTTTGGTAGTAACACATAACAGGAACTGAGAATCCATGCCTAAAGTACAATGTGTGTGAAAAATAACACAAAATAATGACTACCCAAAAGTTTGACAAAGACTGGTGGTTGAATTAGTGCATGGAAAGTGTTAAAATACAAGCATTTGAAATACCCTAGGGTGTCTACTTTTCAAAAATATATGGTTTGATGGGGGTAAATTCCATTGAGCAGCTTCAGAAATGTCCCAAATAGGACATGGGTGCATGATGACCGATGTGAAAATTCCAAGTTGAAAAACTGGAATGCACTTCCTAAAATTAAGGCCTTTTAGCCCCCAGAGAACCCGACACACCTATACATGGGTGGTATCACTGTACTCAGGAGATGTTGTTGAACACATATTGAGGGGTTTTTTGGTAGTAACACATAACAGGAACTGAGAATCCATGCCTAAAGTACAATGTGTTTGAAAAATAACACAAAATAATGACTACCCAAAAGTTTGACAAAGACTGGTGGTTGAATTAGTGCATGGAAAGTGTTAAAATACAAGCATTTGAAATACCCTAGGGTGTCTACTTTTAAAAAATATATGGTTTGATGGGGGTAAATTCCATTGACCAGCTTCAGAAATGTCCCAAATAGGACATGGGTGCATGATGACCGATGTGAAAATTCCAAGTTGAAAAACTGGAATGCGCTCCCTAAAAATAAGAGCTTTTAGCCCCCCGAGAACCCGACACACCTATACATGGGTGGTATCACTGTACTCAGGAGATGTTGTTGAACACATATTGAGGTTTTTTTTGGTAATAACACATAACAGGAACTGAGAATCCATGCCTAAAGTACAATGTGTTTGAAAAATAACACAAAATAATGACTACCCAAAAGTTTGACAAAGACTGGTGGTTGAATTAGTGCATGGAAAGTGTTAAAATACAAGCATTTGAAATACCCTAGGGTGTCTACTTTTCAAAAATATATGGTTTGATGGGGGTAAATTCCATTGACCAGCTTCAGAAATGTCCCAAATAGGACATGGGTGCATGATGACCGATGTGAAAATTCCAAGTTGAAAAACTGGAATGCGCTCCCTAAAAATAAGAGCTTTTAGCCCCCCGAGAACCCGACACACCTATACATGGGTGGTATCACTGTACCCAGGAGATGCTGCTGAAGACATATGAGGGTGTTATTTGGCAGTAACCCTTAATATTATCAGTAAATGTATTCTTAAATTGCTATTTTGTCAAAAAATCAAATTAATTTTTTTCCCCCCCCAAACTTTGGCATAGATTGGTGGTAAAATGGTTGCATGAAAAAAGTCAAAATACCCCAAGTTTAATACCTTAGGTTGTCTTCTTTTAAAAAATATATACATTTGAAGGGTTATTCAGGGATTCATGACAGATATTGGTGTTACAATGTAACTATCGCCAATTTTGAAAAAACATGGTTTTGAAATAGCAAAGTGCTACTTGTACTTATTGCCCTATAACTTGCAAAAAAAGTAAAGAACATGTAAACATTGGGTATTTATAAACTCAGGACAAAATTTAGAAACTGTTTAGCATTGGTATTTTATGGTGGTTGTAGATGTGTAAGAAATTTTGGGGCTCAAAGTTAGAAAAAGTGCATTTTTTTTCATTTTTTCCTCATATTTTATATTTTTTTTATAGTAAATTATAAGATATGATGAAAATAATCATATCTTTAGAAAGTCCATTTAATGGCGAGAAAAACAGTATATAATATGTGTGGGTACAGTAAATGAGTAAGAGGAAAATTACAGTTAAACACAAACATCGCAGAAATGCAAAAATAGCCTTGGTCCCAGATGGTCAACAAATTGAAAAGTGGTCTGGTCACTAAGGGGTTAAGTGAAGTAGAAGGGCAGGTCAAAGTTGTGTCTTCCCTTCTGTGCAATAATGAACACTTGTTTTAAAGCCATTGGTTAATTTTATTCTTACTGGAACAGGTCCCAGCAACCGCAACTTTCTTATTTACTGCATTCATAGACTCCATTAAGAGATTAATATTAGTGGTTGCATCTCAGTTTATAAAGCTACGCCATACTAAGTTTACAGGGTCCAGGAGTGGCCCTTTCTGTGTCCTACCCCTTGTTTAAAGTTTACAGGATCCAAGCTAAAAACTGGAATCGGCTAGTTAACTTTTTTTTTGTTAATTACTATTCAGAATAGAGGGAACTTATGCTGAAGATAATCCACTTAAAAGTCAATACGAGTTATCCTCTTGGACAATGCTATAAGTTTATAATTTGTCTATAAAGAGTTGCATCTCAGTTTCGATATGTTTTGAATAATTTCTGCAAGGAAGGTTTTACTGTACTGTTTTATAATATGTTTACTAAGGCTGATCATTTGTATATATAGTCAGTAGCTCTACACTTTGATCTCATAAGGACAATATCCTGTGATTAAGACTGTAGGAGACTTATAATTTACCCAGCTTCTACCCCTGAGATACCATTGTTTGTTTTTCAGTGAACTCAAACGCTAGTTTTACATTATACATTAGAAGTACTAATATCAGAGTTTTATTTTGGCCATTTACTATAAAATGCTTAATATCCAAGTTCCTCCTATTTAAGTATTATAGCTTTATAGTAAAATCTAGGGATGTCGAGGAAAGCAGCGCTTAAGGTTTACACAGTATCCATTTTTATTGTAATTTGCTAACGTTGACATATAGCTACACCAGCTGCCTGCGGCCGGGGTGGCTTGGTTGTTGTAGCCCTAGACAACATTTACTTATTGTGATCAGTTAATCAGAGGTACCTTCCTTAAAACTCAGGTTCTCGCCTAATACACATCGCAGTAGAAAATATACTAAAAGACATAAGGAAGTATAATATTTAATAGATTTTCTCTAGTAGCTTGATATTTTCAGCATGTATGCACGTTGTATGGCCCTACTATTAAAATATGTTCACAATTATATATAATGTTCTTAACTCTTAGCTTATTAGACCAGTTGGGGTATCACGCTGTATCTCTGCTCTAAGCTTGTTCTTTTTTTTTTTTTTTAAAGTCTCTATCTACTTTATTTAACCAAACAAAAGAAACACATGTAACTAGCATGTTAAACTTCCTTGATATGTATACAGCACATACTGAGATAATAGACCTGATATATAAACAAATCAATATGATTTTTTTTTTTAGATATGAAAATATGACAGCCCTTTTCTACAAATATGACCACGGTGCCTAAACTTTATTTTAAATATTTTTGTCTCTCCCTCTACTAGTTGATTTTCAAAGTCTCAACGCTAAAAATATAGCTATTCTGTTATTTATATAGTCCTAAGGGTCCAAGAGTGGTCCTATATATTATATTACTACTACAGGTCCCCTACTAAGCTCCCCTACTGATAGAAGTTAAAAGCCAAAGCCCAAGAGTGGCCATTGTTTTCCATATGGGGAATATATACCTATATTACAGGTTGATTGAAAATAGGGGTCAACTGGATTATTTCATAATGAAAAAATATATATATATATAAGGAGGTTCATCACTTGAGACCCAAGAGTGGTCTCTTCACCTACTCTACCTTCCATAGATTTATATTTTATCTGCTGTTAGAGAGTCCAAGAGTGGCCCCATGTACCAGTCAGGAGGTATACAATTCATATGGGCAAACAATATTTCTACTTATATTTTTTCAATATGTCATATAGACCTGCATTGTATGTTCTCTTTCACATTGGTTATATGTTTTGTAACAAACTTTTTGTGCATCTTCTAATGACACAGTCTGTATGTATGCCCTGATTTAAACCTCAATGAAAAAAAAAAATCCTAACATTAAAAATTACAAACTATCTAATTACAAAAAATAAAAAAAGACTAAATTACAAAAAATAACAAACACTAAATTACAAAAAATAACAAACAAAATTAGCAAAAATAAAAAAGAATTACACCTTATCTAATAGCCCTATCAAAATAAAAAGCCCACCCAAAATAAAAAAACCTAGCCTACAATAAACTACCAAAGGGCCTTTTGTAGGGCATTGCCCTAAGTTAAACAGCTCTTTTACCTGTAAAAAAAAATACAAAGACCCCCCCAACAGTAAAACCCACCACCCAACCAACCCCCCAAATAGAAAACCTAACTCTAACAAAAACCTAAGCTACCCATTGCCCTGAAAAGGGCATTTGTATGGGACTTGCCCTTAAAGGGCATTTAGCTTGTTTAGGAAAAGCCCTAATCCTAATCTAAAAAAAAAAAAACACCCAAAAAACCTTAAAAAAAACCTAACACTAACTCCCGATGATCCACTTACAGTTTTTGAAGTGCCACTTGAACGATCTTCATCCAGGCAGCGAGAAGTCTTCATTCAGGGGGCCTCTTCTATCTTCATCCAGGCGGCGAAGTCCTCATCCAGGTGGCGAGAAATGTTTATCCAGGCGGGCTCTTCAATCTTCATCCTGACGGCATCTTCTATCTTGATCCCGGCGGCGTGGAGCGCCTTCATCCTGAAGACATCCGGAGCGGAACATCCTCTTCATACGGTCACCGCCGTACACTGAATCTTCAATGCAAGGTACGCGATTCAAGATGGCGTCCATTGCATTCCTATTGGCTGAAACTTTTTAATCAGCCAATAGGAATTAGAGCTGCTAAAATCCTTTTGGCTGTTCAAATCAGCCAATAGGATTTAAGCAGCTCTCATTCTATTGGATGATTCAATCTACTATTGTAAGGGTAAAAATATGCCAATATAACATTAGAAACAAACACCTTGCAAGGTAAAATTATCAACCATTGGACTCACACTGCAGTGTATGATTGATAAGATACAAAAGTAGGTAAGGACCACATAAATGTTAAAAACTGGATTGGACACCTCATACTGCTATTCAGGCAATAGCTTAGAAAGTCTCATAGTATGGTGTAACCTGTCAATACCTTAAAAATCCTGAATAAATGGAAACCTGAAGATTCCGGATCATTATAGATTCAACAAACAAACTATCGCCAGCAAGCTTGGTGTGGCTCTTTGCAAACCTGAAACGATATATATGTAAGGAGCGCCTAATTGAAAGGCGAGGTCAACAAGAGTGGGCCAGGATCAAATATGGGATGTGTCGTATATAAATTGCTAAAGAGGGATAAATAGCATATAAAATGTCAATTTAATCTCAGAGTTAAAATCAGTTTACATAAATATATGTTAAAATCAGTTTACATAAACATATGATACAAATACATATAAATACATGGATCCATGATACAATTTAATAAAAACAAATGACAAATAGGAGAATAAAAAACAAATGTAGACAAATAGAAACAAAGTTAAAAACAATGGTGACCGCTCCGGGGTCTGATTAAATATGGTATAGTAAATACTCCTGTGTAGAAGGTGCTATAATAAGCTCGTCTTAGGACGTGTGGTGAAAAAATGTGTAACTAAAAATTCTTAAAGTCCTTGTTAATAATAATAAAGAAACCAAGTCCAATAGTCCAAAAAGAATCCAATGATCCAACTGATCCAATTGTGTAGGTTATTCCAAATGTGAAAAAAAATATAAAAATATATAAGAAATGTGTTCAAATGTGATGAATAAATTGTGGACAAAATAATCAGGTCAAAATAGGTCAACGCGTTTCGGCCCACCAATAGGGCCTTTTTCAAGACTGGTATATGGTTAGTAAAAGTGTGCATTTTATTCTTGTTTGATTAACCAAATGGCGCCAAATGTGTCTGAATTGCGCCCATTTGCTGACCCTATGACCCGGATGTTCATTGTGGGACCGGATGTGTAACCTTAACCTTCCAGCTACGTTGTATAAGGACCCTACATTCATTGTTTAGAAATTACTAGTGATAACCTTTTGTGTATAGTTGTTTTCCCTTAAATGCTATTATTTGAATTGTGTTCCTTATCCCTTTCGGTAAAATCAAAGTTAAAACCGGAAGTGTAGTGTTTCCGCTAGACCGGATATGATCTAGTGTGGATAGAAACCGGAAGTGAGGCTTTTTCGCGAACCGGAAGTCGTAATAGGCAGACGAGGACCGGAAGTGCCTATTACGACTTCCGGTCCTCATCTGCCTATTACGACTTCTGGTTCAGCGAAAAAGCCTCACTTCCGGTTTCTATCCACACTAGATCATATCCGGTCTAGCGGAAACACTACACTTCCGGTTTTAACTTTGATTTTACCGAAAGGGATAAGGAACACAATTCAAATAATAGCATTTAAGGGAAAACAACTATACACAAAAGGTTATCACTAGTAATTTCTAAACAATGAATGTAGGGTCCTTATACAACGTAGCTGGAAGGTTAAGGTTACACATCCGGTCCCACAATGAACATCCGGGTCATAGGGTCAGCAAATGGGCGCAATTCAGACACATTTGGCACCATTTGGTTAATCAAACAAGAATAAAATGCACACTTTTACTAACCATATACCAGTCTTGAAAAAGGCCCTATTGGTGGGCCGAAACGCGTTGACCTATATGGTGAGTTACATTTTAATCAACTACAGTTAATTTAAAACGTTACTGCTCTATGTTGTACTATTTCTTTTTTCACAGGTTTGGAAATTTTGTTCTTTTTTGTTCATAGCTGAGCACTACCAAGAATCCAACCAACACTGTATCTGTTTTTTATTTTATTATTTTTTTATCTACATTTTGGCTTGAAATCCACATCACATTTGAGGAATTATTTTGAACACTATTTTCTAACATCATATTTGACTCTTTTTATATATTTTTTGATATTTTTTGATTATTTTGTCCACAATTTATTCATCACATTTGAACACATTTCTTATATATTTTTATATTTTTTTTCACATTTGGAATAACCTACACAATTGGATCAGTTTGATCATTGGATTCTTTTTGGACTATTGGACTTGGTTTCTTTATTATTATTAACAAGGACTTTAAGAATTTTTAGTTACACATTTTTTCACCACACGTCCTAAGACGAGCTTATTATAGCACCTTCTACACAGGAGTATCAACTATACCATATTTAATCAGACCCCGGGGCGGTCACCATTGTTTGTAACTTTGTTTCTATTTGTCTACATTTGTTTTTTATTCTCATATTTGTCATTTGTTTTTATTAAATTGTATCATGGATCCATGTATTTATATGTATTTGTATCATATGTTTATGTAAACTGATTTTAACATATATTTATGTAAACTGATTTTAACTCTGAGATTAAATTGACATTTTATATGCTATTTATCCCTCTTTCACAATTTATATATGACCCATCCCATATTTGATCCTGGCCCACTCTTGTTGACCTCGCCTTTCAATTAGGCGCTCCTTACATATATATCGTTTCTGTTAGACTTTCATTGGGTAACTAGGGACCCATTCGTAAGGGAGCTTTAGGTCTTATCTCAAGTTAGCGCTGTCGGAGAATCTCACTTTTTTCTATGCAAACCTGAATAGTTTCGGGTCATGTGACAGTGTTTGCTGGGATTTGGTTGGATGTCAGCATTTCACAATCCTAGACGTGGGATGTTGAATGCCGGCTTTGTGTAGAAAGGTAGAATCTTGGCCCCAAACAGACTATGTCTGTATTTGTATTTTTCCTGTTGTAAAACATACCACTGTGAGATCCTGCCAGTCACTGTTATCTTATGTGATCTGTGCCAAGGACTCAAATGCAGGGTAAGTAAAATGTCTCAAAAATAGGTGCGACAGGGTAGGTAGAATGTCTCAAAAATAGGTGTGGTACTTGAGCGTAATCTTTTCCACAGAGGGGGGCTTGCCAATGGCAGTGCTATATGAAGTTGCCATATATAGAAGTCACTGACAAAATAAATTCTTCCAATAAAGAATTCCAGTCAGTTGACTTTGTATACAACTATGTGCCAAAAGAGCAACCATCACAGGCATTAACCTTATATATATTGAGGTCCAAGAAATGTATCACAGTCTTACTATACTCCAACTTAAATCATATGGGACAGTCCATGGAGTTCAAACATGACACCCACTGCTCCAATTTAACTGTACTACCCCCCCACACCAAAAACACATCATCAATGTAACTTACATAGTATCTGATGTGGGGGGTGGGTAAATGGTTTCATGGCCAATTGTTTGTACCAAGCCATGTAAAGATTAGCATATGTGGGTGCCATGTTTAAACCCATGGCTGTCCCAGAGAACTGTAAATAATAATCCTGCTCGAACCTAAAAAAGTTATTTTCAAGGCATAAAGTTAGCAACTCACAGAGAAATTCAATAGGGGGTCCCTCATATAGAGGGTTTCCAGTCACCATGGACCTGACAGCTGCAACACCTCCCTCATGGGGAATGGAGGTGTATAGGCTGTCCACATCCATGGTGACGAGAAAAATATGGTTACTAAGTAAAGTGAGTAATTTGATTGCCTTTAAGAACAAAAAACAAAGCACCAGGATAAACGCGTATACAGATGGTTGTATGGTAAGGATGAGGTCCCTAATAGATTTAGATGTAGAAATATACGTGCTAAAAACACCTTAAGTATTGTAGACACCAGTGGGGGTGAATCATCTGGTAATGAGAACGTGGAAAATGATACCAATACTAAGGGGCCATCCAATCAGTCACAATCTTTTTCTGGTGTTGCTACG
Organism: Bombina bombina; assembly: GCF_027579735.1. NCBI lineage: Eukaryota > Metazoa > Chordata > Amphibia > Anura > Bombinatoridae > Bombina > Bombina bombina. The sequence continues at coordinate 337,677,310 of NC_069499.1, read as the reverse complement.
AGGTCCACGGCCAAACCACCGATATCTATAGATCAAAAAGAACTAGACGGCCGCATATCAGGAGAGGGGGACATAAATCGCAAAAAACAACAGAAAAAGAAATGAGTATTGTATTTAACTTAAGTAGTAGATCCCTCAGTGATACAGAGATCTCAGTTTTAAATCGTGGGTTGTCTTTTGTACCTGCCCCTAAGTGTGATATATTCAACACTTTTGTTGATATTCATAAGCTGCAAAGGCAGCTCAAGTTGAAAGAACACTTTAGAAGTAACGCAATAACGACACCCTCTGTATTTAAAAAAACCATCAGCATTTGAACCCACTAATACACATCCATCAATAAAGAGCTTTACACGAATGTTATGTCATGATGTGAAAAATACACAATTTTATGCCACTTGTCCTAATTTGAATAAAGAAGAGCGACTGGATATTAAAAATTTAAGTAATGACAGTAGCATAATCATCTGCCCGGCGGACAAAGGGGGGTCCATTGTCATACAAGACTATGCAGATTATAGAACTGAAGCTTTAAGGCAACTATCAGACACCACAGTATATATAAAATTAAAAGGAAATCCCACAGTGACCTTTAAGAGGAATTTAAGTAATGACAGTAGCATAATCATCCGCCTGGCGGACAAAGAGGGCATAATCATCCGCCCGGCGGACAAAGGGGGGTCCATTGTCATACAAGACTATGCAGATGATAGAACTGAAGCTTTAAGGCAACTATCAAACACCATGGTGTATATAAAATTAAAAGGAAATTCCACAGTGACCTTAAAGAGGAATATTGATGAGTATGTGAATAGGGGTTATGAATCAAGATTGGTATCTGAACAAGAGGTTGATTTTTTTAACAACTGACCATCCTAAAACCCCTATACTATATTTGCTGCCTAAAGTGCACAAGACCCTAAAGACTATGGGTCTGCCAGGGATTCCCTTTTGTCTAGCCTGGCCATATATATATATATATATAAACTTTCACCTTCAGCAAGTGGTGAAGAGTACTCCTACGAATTTACAGGATTTACCCAGTCTAATTATAACGTTAAGGGGATATAATGGGCTACGGGCCAGTGACATCCTCATCACCATGTATGTGGACAGTCTATACACCTCCATTCCCCATGAGGGAGGTGTTGCAGCTGTCAGGTCCATGGTGACTGGAAACCCTCTAAATGAGGGACCCCCTATTGAATTTCTCTGTGAGCTGCTAACTTTATGCCTTGAAAATAACTTTTTTAGGTTCGAGCAGGATTGTTATTTACAGATCTCTGGGACAGCCATGGGTTCAAACATGGCACCCACATATGCTAATCTTTACATGGCTTGGTACGAACAATTGGCCATGAAACCATTTACCCACCCCCACATCAGATACTATGAAAGTTACATCGTTAATGTGTTTTTGGTGTGGGGGGGTAGTACAGTTGAGTTGTAGCAGTGGGTGTCATGTTTGAACTCCATGGACTGTCCCATACGATTTAAATTGGAGTATAGTGAGACTGTGATACATTTCTTGGACCTTAATATATATAAGGTTAATGCCTGTGATGGATGCTCTTTTGGCACATCGTTGTATACGAAGCCAACTGACCGGAATTCTTTATTAGAAGCAAGAAGCTTCCATCCCAGGCATCAAAAGATGGGGATAGTCACTTCACAACTCACAAGAGTCATTCGTAACAATAGTGAGGTACCCACTATGATGGAGCAGCTTGCAGAGATGGAGAAAAACTAGTGATGAGAGGTTATGATGATGAGATGGTCCGGACCACCAAGGAAAGGTTGTTAAGTGCCCCAAAGGGAAGGAACCATATGAAACCCAGTGAAGGTACCCAGCAATTGAATTTTGTGACCACATATACCCCTACATGTGAGGTGCTGAGGAAATCAGTACAACAGCATTGGTCTCTTCTTGAGTCAGATCCATCACTTCCATTTCATATGATGAAGCCACCATGGATGGTATACCGGAGAGTGGATAATCTGAGGGATTTATTAGTGAAAACCGATCCAACTGAGTGTTATCTTAAGGACACCTGGCTGAAGACCTCAAAGAAGGAATGCTTCACATGCGGAAGTTGTGTGACGTGCAACAGCATGATGAGAGGCCAGTCATTCCAACACCCCCATACTAACAAACGTTATGCTATCTGCCACAAGTTAACATGCACAAGCACGCATGTATATACATGTTAATCTGTTCATGTTCTTTGGTGTACATCGGCAAGACAGTAACAAGCTTCAGAGACAGGATGGCCAATCATTGTTGCACCATTCGGGAGGCCCTCAGCAAGGGGGATTCAGAACAACCAGTGGCATGCCACTTCGCCAAACATAATCATGGCATATCAAGCCTTAGATCAATGCTGATTGACCATGTTCCTCCTCTAGCCAGGGGTGGCAATAGAGCCAAAAAGCTGTTGCAAATGGAAACAAAATGGATCCATACATTTGACACTTTGGTACCAAGGGGGCTAAATACCTTCCTTGATTTCGGGCCATTCTACACTAAGTGACTGATGCCTGGGTTAACACATAACCTCACAGGAGAAAGAAATTACCCGGTGTGGATCCACATGGATTTTCGTTCAAGTGTGGTACCCACAGGTTTCTATCTATACTCCTGGAGACATGAAGGGGGTAAAACTGTAATGCATATTTAGATAGATGAATTCTTCTATGGTTGTTCTGTATGATACAAATGGTCAACATGTATATATATTTTTTAAGGGATGTATATAGTATAGATAAAGTGTGTTTTTATTTTTTAGGGTTATAATCATCCTCTTTGGAATGGGACCTAGTGAGTGCACTGAGTAAATTAGCAGCGAGTGACATGTTTAGTAGTCATTGATTAGTGATAGTATAACACTATTTGATAATACGCTATGTACTATGTTTCACTTCGCTACTACTATACACTGTTGTGCATAAATCATCTCTTTCATCAGATTCATCCACCTTTGATTGAAAACCCTGAGAGTGCATTCTTTGTTCTTGACTATTCTATGCTGGTCTGCACCCAGGTGGTTGATCTTGGAGGGAGGATTTTTCCCCCTGTTATAATATTATATATATATATATATATATATATATATATATATATATATATATATATATATATATAAAATATTTTTGGCTAATAATTTTTGTTTGGTTAAAGCATACAAAGTTTTTAGTTTCAAAATGTCTGAAGAACCCACGATTGCCCCACAAGCAGTGGTAGTTTAATAGTACCAAAGGGGGGTGCCCTCAAGGAGAACCTAAATGGATAAGAATGGAACCTAAGCAGTTGTGATTAATTTCTCATTACATTTTTTTTAGCACCAGAGGAGTTAGACAATGGCTAAATAATTTGGGTGAGGAAAGGTCTTAGCATTTTGTAAGTGCATATTTGAAGTGAAAAAGAATTGTATCAATTATTAAAGAGAGGTTAGTGCAAGTGTAAGGGTATTATTAAAAGATAACATAGATTTTGTCTTAATATATATGTGGAATATTATCTAAGCAAACACATGGCAGACCATATGCACATTCCTTTCTATAATAAAGCCTATAAAAAAGCTTTATAATTCTACGAATTGAATCATACCTCATCATACAACTGCTTAAGGTAGTCTATCTCATCAGTCAGATTCTCTAGTTTGGATTCATTGTCCACCTTTTGTAGATATGTGTCATCCAGATCCTGAGAAATAAAAAGATATGTGTCACTTTCACCATATCTCACGTGTCATAGCAAAAGGGTTAATCAAAAGGAATAGGGAGAAAGATACACTGTGAGATTTGTAAGACATTTAGGCCTAGATTTAGAGTTCGGCGGTAAAAGGGCTGTTAACGCTCCGCGGGTTTTTTTCTGGCCGCACCATAAATTTAACTCTGGTATCGAGAGTTCAAACAAATGCTGCGTTAGGCTCCAAAAAAGGAGCGTAGAGCATTTATACCGCAAATGCAACTCTCGATACCAGAGTTGCTTACGGACGCGGCCGGCATCAAAAACGTGCTCGTGCACGATTCTCCCATAGGAAACAATGGGGCTGTTTGAGCTGAAAAAAAACCTAACACCTGCAAAAAAGCAGCGTTCAGCTCCTAACGCAGCCCCATTGTTTCCTATGGGGAAACACCTCCTAAGTCTGCACCTAACACCCTAACATGTACCCCGAGTCTAAACACCCCTAACCTTACACTTATTAACTCCTAATCTGCCGCCCCCGCTATCGCTGACCCCTGCATTACACTTTTAACCCCTAATCTGCCGCTCCGTAAACCGCCGCCACCTACGTTATCCCTATGTACCCCTAATCTGCTGCCCTAACATCGCCGACCCCTATGTTATATTTATTAACCCCTAATCTGCCCCCCACATCGTCGCCGACACCTGCCTACACTTATTAACCCCTAATCTGCCGAGCGGACCGCACCGCTACTATAATAAAGTTATTAACCCCTAATCCGCCTCACTAACCCTATCATAAATAGTATTAACCCCTAATCTGCCCTCCCTAACATCGCCGACACCTACCTTCAATTATTAACCCCTAATCTGACGACCGGAGCTCACCGCTATTCTAATAAATGGATTAACCCCTAAAGCTAAGTCTAACCCTAACACTAACACCCCCCTAAGTTAAATATAATTTTTATCTAACAAAATAAATTAACTCTTATTAAATAAATGATTCCTATTTAAAGCTAAATACTTACCTGTAAAATAAATCCTAATATAGCTACAATATAAATTATAATTATATTATAGCTATTTTAGGATTAATATTTATTTTACAGGCAACTTTGTAATTATTTTAACCAGGTACAATAGCTATTAAATAGTTAAGAACTATTTAATAGTTACCTAGTTAAAATAATAACAAATTTACCTGTAAAATAAATCATAACCTAAGATATAATTAAACCTAACACTACCCTATCAATAAAATAATTAAATAAACTACCTACAATTACCTACAATTAACCTAACACTACACTATCAATAAATTAATTAAACACAATTGCTACAAATAAATAAAATTAAATAAACTATCTAAAGTACAAAAAATAAAAAAGAACTAAGTTACAGAAAATAATAAAATATTTACAAACATAATAAAAATATTACAACAATTTTAAACTAATTACACCTACTCTAAGCCCCCTAATAAAATAACAAAGCCCCCCAAAATAAAAAATTCCCTACCCTATTCTAAAATACAAATATTACAAGCTCTTTTACCTTACCAGCCCTGAACAGGGCCCTTTGCGGGGCATGCCCCACGAATTTCAGCTCTTTTGCCTGTAAAAAAAAACATACAATACCCCCCCCCAACATTACAACCCACCACCCACATACCCCTAATCTAACCCAAACCCCCCTTAAATAAACCTAACACTACCCCCCTGATGATCTTCCTACCTTGTCTTCACCATGCCAGGTTCACCGATCCGTCCTGGCTCCAAGATCTTCATCCAACCCAAGCGTGGGCTAGACATCCACTGAAGAAGTCCAGAAGAGGGTCCAAAGTCTTCCTCCTATCCGGCAAGAAGAGGACATCCGGACCGGCAAACATCTTCTCCAAGCGGCATCTTCTATCTTCTTCCATCCGATGACGACCGGCTCCATCTTGAAGACCTCCAGCGCGGATCCATCCTCTTCTTCCGACGACTAGACGACGAATGACGGTTCCTTTAAGGGACGTCATCCAAGATGGCGTCCCTCGAATTCCGATTGGCTGATAGGATTCTATCAGCCAATCGGAATTAAGGTAGGAATTTTCTGATTGGCTGATGGAATCAGCCAATCAGAATATAGTTCAATCCGATTGGCTGATCCAATCAGCCAATCAGATTGAGCTCGCATTCTATTGGCTGTTCCGATCAGCCAATAGAATGCGAGCTCAATCTGATTGGCTGATTGGATCAGCCAATCGGATTGAACTATATTCTGATTGGCTGATTCCATCAGCCAATCAGAAAATTCCTACCTTAATTCCGATTGGCTGATAGAATCCTATCAGCCAATCGGAATTCGAGGGACGCCATCTTGGATGACGTCCCTTAAAGGAACCGTCATTCGTCGTCTAGTCGTCGGAAGAAGAGGATGGATCCGCGCTGGAGGTCTTCAAGATGGAGCCGGTCGTCATCGGATGGAAGAAGATAGAAGATGCCGCTTGGAGAAGATGTTTGCCGGTCCGGATGTCCTCTTCTTGCCGGATAGGAGGAAGACTTTGGACCCTCTTCTGGACTTCTTCAGTGGATGTCTAGCCCACGCTTGGGTTGGATGAAGATCTTGGAGCCAGGACGGATCGGTGAACCTGGCATGGTGAAGACAAGGTAGGAAGATCATCAGGGGGGTAGTGTTAGGTTTATTTAAGGGGGGTTTGGGTTAGATTAGGGGTATGTGGGTGGTGGGTTGTAATGTTGGGGGGGGGGTATTGTATGTTTTTTTTTACAGGCAAAAGAGCTGAAATTCTTGGGGCATGCCCCGCAAAGGGCCCTGTTCAGGGCTGGTAAGGTAAAAGAGCTTGTAATATTTGTATTTTAGAATAGGGTAGGGAATTTTTTATTTTGGGGGGCTTTGTTATTTTATTAGGGGGCTTAGAGTAGGTGTAATTAGTTTAAAATTGTTGTAATATTTTTATTATGTTTGTAAATATTTTATTATTTTCTGTAACTTAGTTCTTTTTTATTTTTTGTACTTTAGATAGTTTATTTAATTTTATTTATTTGTAGCAATTGTGTTTAATTAATTTATTGATAGTGTAGTGTTAGGTTAATTGTAGGTAATTGTAGGTAGTTTATTTAATTATTTTATTGATAGGGTAGTGTTAGGTTTAATTATATCTTAGGTTATGATTTATTTTACAGGTAAATTTGTTATTATTTTAACTAGGTAACTATTAAATAGTTCTTAACTATTTAATAGCTATTGTACCTGGTTAAAATAATTACAAAGTTGCCTGTAAAATAAATATTAATCCTAAAATAGCTATAATATAATTATAATTTATATTGTAGCTATATTAGGATTTATTTTACAGGTAAGTATTTAGCTTTAAATAGGAATCATTTATTTAATAAGAGTTAATTTATTTCGTTAGATAAAAATTATATTTAACTTAGGGGGGTGTTAGTGTTAGGGTTAGACTTAGCTTTAGGGGTTAATCCATTTATTAGAATAGCGGTGAGCTCCGGTCGGCAGATTAGGGGTTAATAAGTGTAGGTAGGTGTCGGCGACGTTGTGGGGGGCAGATTAGGGGTTAATAAATATAACATAGGGGTCGGCGATGTTAGGGGTAGCAGATTAGGGGTACATAGGGATAACGTAGGTGGCGGCGATTTGCGGTCGGAAGATTAGGGGTTAATTATTTTAAGTAGCTTGCGGCGACGTTGTGGGGGGCAAGTTAGGGGTTAATAGATATAATACAGGGGTCGGCGGTGTTAGGGGCAGCAGATTAGGGGTACATAAGTATAACGTAGGTGGCGGTCGGCAGATTAGGGGTTAAAAATTTTAATCGAGTGGCGGCGATGTGGGGGGAGCTCGGTTTAGGGGTACATAGGTAGTTTATGGGTGTTAGTGTACTTTAGGGTACAGTAGTTAAGAGCTTTATAAACCGGCGTTAGCCAGAAAGCTCTTAACTCCTGCTATTTTCAGGCGGCTGGAATCTTGTCGTTAGAGCTCTAACGCTCACTGCAGAAACGACTCTAAATACCGGCGTTAGGAAGATCCCATTGAAAAGATAGGCTACGCAAATGGCGTAGGGGGATCTGCGGTATGGAAAAGTCGCGGCTGTAAAGTGAGCGTTAGACCCTTTAATCACTGACTCCAAATACCAGCGGGCGCCCAAAACCAGCGTTAGGAGCCTCTAACGCTGGTTTTGACGGCTACCGCCGAACTCTAAATCTAGGCCATATTTTGTAGCTTACGTCAGATATTGCTTGTTAGATATTATAATTTGATGGATAAAAAGGAAAGTGGATGTTGTTGTTGAGTACGGAATAAGCCTAAGGGGCATATTTATCAAGCTCCGTATGGAGCTTGAAGCCCCTTGTTTCTGGCGAGCCGTCAGGCTCGCCAGAAACACAAGTTATGAAGCAGCGGTCTAAAGACTGCTGCTCCATAACCTGTCCGCATGCTCTGAGGAGGCGGACAGACATCGCCGCCGAATACGATCAGGTTAATTGACACCCCCCCTGCTAGCGGCCGATTGGCCACGAATCTGCAGGGGGCGGCGTTGCACCAGCAGTTCACAAGAGCTGTTGGTGCAATGCTTAATGCGGAGAGCGTATTGCTCCCCGCATTCAGCGAGGTCTGTCGGACATGATGTTGGATCATGTCCTACAAACCTTTCATAAATAGGGGCCTCTGAGTTGACAGAATAAAATATAAATTTATTTGAAACATTAGTTCATTTTTTAAAGTATCATTTTAATTTACAGTATTATTCATATAATAGCATGATGTGTATCTGTGTATCTTATCACCTATGATGTCCTTGATAATGATGTCATTTATAATGTTGTAGGAGATCTCATGTGGGAAGTCAGCATGACTTCAGCAACATGAGAGTGCAAACTTTTTACTTTAAACTTATAATACAAGCTCAACTCTCTGAGCGCAAAAAAATACTTCTTGCGGTTTTTAACACTTAAATGCCAACACAAGCTACTGCTCCACTCGTAAATTTAGCCCTAAATGTGTTCTAGTTGAGATTATGTGTTATGTCAATAGGGATGTTACTGATCATTTTACAGAAATCTCCCTTTTTTGGAATGTTTTTACTATGAATTTTTGTTTTGTTAATAGAAATATATGGCAAAATGTAATCGCTTGGGCACAACACATTTTTAAACAAAGTGTTGTAGCTAGAATATTATCTCAAGAACTAATAAAGAGTAAGTAAGTCATACAAATGATGCACCTTCTTTGTAAGCACAAAGTCATTTTCCAGTTGATTACGTCTGTTTATTTCATCTTCATACCTGCAAGAACAAAGTTTAAAACATCACTCTACAGTGCAGGATAGATGGACATCTTTTCCATAATGGTGCTAATTACATTATAAAATATTTATTTATATATATTTGTATGTTTTAAATGTCTATAAATCCATTAAAGGGACAGTCAATACTTGACTTGATAATCCTTTTATTACCCATTTTTCAGTTTTGCATAACTAAAACAGTTATAATAATACACGTTTTACCTCTGTAATTACCTTGTGTCTAAGCCTCTTAAAACTGCCCTCTGATTTCAGTTCTTTTCACAGACTTGCATTTTAGCCAATCAGTGCTGACTCCTAGGTAACTTCACATGCATGAGCTCAATGTTATCTATATGACACACATCAACTAATGCCCTCTAGTGGGGAAAAACTGTCATAATGCATTCAGATTAGAGGCGGCCTTCAAGGTCTAAGAAATTTGCATATGAGCCTACCTACTGTATGGTTAGCTTTCAACTAAGAATACCAAGAGAACAAAGCAAAATTGGTGATAAAAGTAAATTCAATTCAATAGAATGCTAGGTCAATTCTATTGGCTGATCCAATCAGCCAATCGGATTGAACTTCAATCCAATTAGCTGATTAAATTAACCAATCAGATTTTTCCTACCTTAATTCCGATTGGCTGATAGAATCCTATCAGCCAATCGGAATTCAAGGGACGCCATCTTGGATGACGTAATTTAAAGGAACCGTCATTCGTCGTTAGTCGTCGTGCTGGAAGGATGCTCCGCGTCGAATGTCTTCAAAATGGAGTCGCTCCTCGTTGGATGGATCAAGATAGAAGATGCCGCTTGGATGAAGCCTTCTCCCGGTCCGGATGTCCTCTTCTGCCCGGATAGGATGAAGACTTCTGCCGGTCTAGATGTCCTCTTCTGGCCCATCGGATGAAGACTTCTGGACGGATCGGATGACCACTGGTGCCCGGCTGGGTGAAGACGGCTCAAGGTAGGGTGATCTTCAATGGGGTAGTGTTAGGTTTTTCTAAGGGGGTATTGGGTGGGTTTTAGAGTAGGGGTGTGTGGGTGGTGGGTTGTAATGTTAGGGGGGTATTGTATTTTTTTTACAGGTAAAAGAGCTGATTACTTTGGGGCAATACCCCGCAAAAGGCCCTTTTAAGGGCTATTTGTAATTTAGTATAGGGTAGGGCATTTTATTATTTTGGGGGGCTTTTTTATTTTATTAGGGGGCTTAGATTAGGTGTAATTAGTTTAAACTTCTTGTAATTTTTTTTATTTTCTGTAATTTAGTGTTTATTTTTTTTTCGTAATTTAGTGTTTGTTTTTTTCCGTAATTTAGTTTATTGAATTTAATTGTAATTAATTGTAGGTAGTTTATGTAATTAATTTAATGATAGTGTAGTGTTAGGTGTAATTGTAACTTAGGTTAGGATTTATTTTACAGGTAATTTTGTACTTATTTTAGCTAGGATGTTATTAAATAGTTAATAACTATTTAATAACTATTGTACCTAGTTAAAATAAATACAAAGTTGCCTGTGAAATAAATATAAATCCTAAGCTAGCTACAATGTAACTATTAGTTATATTGTAGCTATCTTAGGGATAATTTTATCGGTAAGTATTTAGTTTTAAATAGGAATAATTTATTTAATTTTGTTAAATTGATTTATTTTAAATTAAATTATATTTAAGTTGGGGGGGTATGGTTAGGTTTAGACTTAGGTTTAGGGGTTAATACCTTTAATATAGTAGCGGCGACGTTGGGGGTGGCAGATTAGGGGTTAATAAATGTAAGTAGGTGTTGGCGATGTTAGGGCAGGCAGATTAGGGTTTAATAAAATTTAACTAGTGTTTGCAAGGCGGTAGTGCGGCGGTTTAGGGGTTAATACATATATTAAAGTGCGGCGATGTCCGGTTGGCAGATTAGGGGTTAATAATTGTAGTTAGGTTAAGTTAGGGGGGTATGGTTAGGTTTAGACTTAGGTTTAGGGGTTAATACCTTTAATATAGTAGCGGCGACGTTGGGGGCGGCAGATTAGGAGTTAATAAATATAATGTAGGTGTCGGCGATGTTAGGGGCCGCAGATTAGGGGTTCATAGGTATAATGTAGGTGGCGGCGATGTCCGGTCTGCAGATTAGGGGTTAAAAATTTTTATTATAGTGTTTGCGATGTGGGGGGGCCTCGGTTTAGGGGTTAATAGGTAGTTTATGGGTGTTAGTGTACTTTGTAGCACTTTAGTTAAGAGCTTTATGTTCCGGCGTTAACCCATAAAACTCTTAACTACTGACTTTTAAATGCGGTAGGAGCCTTGACAGGAGAGGGTCTACCGCTCACTTCTTCCAAGACTCGTAATACCGGCGTTAGGCAAGTCCCATTAAAAAGATAGGATACGCAATTGACGTAAGGGGATTTGCGGTAGCCTCGAGTCGCGGAAGAAAATTGAGCGGTAGACCCTTTCCTGCCTGACTCGTAATACCAATGGGCGTTAAAAAGCAGCGTTGGGACCTCTCAACGCTGCTTTTTAAGGCTAACGCCAAACTCGTGATCTAGCCAATGGTTTCTTATACAGTCATCTTACTTTCTTATGAAATATGTTTTTTAAAATGTTTATTAGATGGTGTTATTATGAGTGTAAGTGTACCTTGTAATGTATTTTGGATGTGTTTATGGAACTTTTTAGTTTCACAAAACAGTTAACCAGAGCTCTGAGGATGTGGCAATTATTGTAGCGTAAATCGAAATTGCTTTTACTTTCAACTCGTAACAGCGGTAAACATGACGAGCGCAAACACCAGCGATAAACCCCTTATTGCTCGAACACAACTGTTAGAGCTCCACCCGCAATCTGACCCTTATTGTCCTTTTTTTTTCAAGTCTTCTGAGGGGCAGGTAAATTTTAAAAGGCTCATTTGCCTCTGTGCATTACAAATATGACCTTGAAAGAAGCTACTTCTTACTGTGTTACAGGCAGCCAAGGATGGTCTGCTCTATGTATGTTATTCTTAGCTACTGGGTTAAAATCTTATACTACTGGACACTTAAATCTCCAGTTTTTTAAAGTCCATTGCTATTAGCTAAATATAAAAGACCCCCTATGTCTAAATGCATTAAAATATGGAGCAGAACGAAGTGACGGGTAGCCAAGTGGGTAAAATTACTTCTGTTTATATGTGTGTTACTGGCGGCCATAGGGTAAAGTTATTGCTCAGTTGTGAAAAAACATAATTTATGCTTACCTGATAAATTTATTTCTCTTGTAGTGTATCCAGTCCACGGATCATCCATTACTTGTGGGATATTCTCCTTCCCAACAGGAAGTTGCAAGAGGATCACCCACAGCAGAGCTGCTATATAGCTCCTCCCCTCACTGCCAAATCCAGTCATTCGACCGAAACAAGACGAGAAAGGAGAAACCATAGGGTGCAGTGGTGACTGTAGTTTAATTAAAATTTAGACCTGCCTTAAAAGGACAGGGCGGGCCATGGACTGGATACACTACAAGAGAAATAAATTTATCAGGTAAGCATAAATTATGTTTTCTCTTGTTAAGTGTATCCAGTCCACGGATCATCCATTACTTGTGGGATACCAATACCAAAGCTAAAGTACACGGATGATGGGAGGGACAAGGCAGGAACTTAAACGGAAGGAACCACTGCCTGTAGAACCTTTCTCCCAAAAACAGCCTCCGAAGAAGCAAAAGTGTCAAATTTGTAAAATTTTGAAAAGGTGTGAAGCGAAGACCAAGTCGCAGCCTTGCAAATCTGTTCAACAGAGGCCTCATTTTTAAAGGCCCAGGTGGAAGCCACAGCTCTAGTAGAATGAGCTGTAATCCTTTCAGGGGGCTGCTGTCCAGCAGTCTCATAGGCTAAGCGTATTATGCTCCGAAGCCAAAAGGAGAGAGAGGTTGTCGAAGCTTTTTGACCTCTCCTCTGTCCAGAGTAAACGACAAACAGGGCAGATGTTTGACGAAAATCTTTAGTAGCCTGTAAGTAAAACTTCAAGGCACGGACTACGTCCAGATTATGCAAAAGACGTTCCTTCTTTGAAGAAGGATTAGGACACAATGATGGAACAACAATCTCTTGATTGATATTCCTGTTAGAAACCACCTTAGGTAAAAACCCAGGTTTGGTACGCAGAACTACCTTGTCTGAATGAAAAATCAGATAAGGAGAATCACAATGTAAGGCAGATAACTCAGAGACTCTTTGAGCCGAGGAAATAGCCATCAAAAACAGAACTTTCCAAGATAAAAGTTTAATATCAATGGAATGAAGGGGTTCAAACGGAACTCCCTGAAGAACTTTAAGAACCAAGTTTAAGCTCCACGGGGGAGCAACAGTTTTAAACACAGGCTTAATCCTAACCAAAGCCTGACAAAATGCCTGGACATCTGGAACTTCTGCCAGACGCTTGTGCAAAAGAATAGACAGAGCAGAGATCTGTCCTTTTAAAGAACTAGCTGATAAGCCTTTGTCCAAACCCTCTTGGAGAAAGGACAATATCCTAGGAATCCTAACCTTACTCCATGAGTAACTCTTGGATTCACACCAATAAAGATATTTACGCCATATCTTATGGTAGATTTTCCTGGTGACAGGCTTCCGAGCCTGTATTAAGGTATCAATGACTGACTCGGTGAAGCCACGCCTTGAAAGAATCAAGCGTTCAATGTCCATGCAGTCAGTCTCAGAGAAATTAGATTTGGATGATTGAAAGGACCTTGTATTAGAAGGTCCTGCCTCAGAGGCAGAGTCCATGGTGGAAGAGATGACATGTCCACTAGGTCTGCATACCAGGTCCTGTGTGGCCACGCAGGCGCTATCAGAATCACTGATGCTCTCTCCTGTTTAATTTTGGCAATCAGTCGAGGGAGCAGAGGAAACGGTGGAAACACATAGGCCAGGTTGAAGAACCAAGGAGCTGCTAGAGCATCTATCAGCGTTGCTCCCGGGTCCCTGGACCTGGATCCGTAACTAGGAAGCTTGGCGTTCTGGCGAGACGCCATGAGATCCAGTTCTGGTTTGCCCCAACGATGGACCAGTTGAGCAAACACCTCCAGATGGAGTTCCCACTCCCCCGGATGAAAAGTCTGACGACTTAGAAAATCCGCCTCCCAGTTCTCTACGCCTGGGATGTGGATCGCTGACAGGTGGCAAGAGTGAGACTCTGCCCAGCGAATTATCTTTGAGACTTCTAACATCGCTAGGGAACTCCTGGTTCCCCCTTGATGGTTGATGTAAGCCACAGTCGTGATGTTGTCCGACTGAAATCTGATGAACCTCAGTGTTGCTAACTGAGGCCAAGCTAGAAGAGCATTGAATATTGCTCTTAGCTCCAGAATATTTATTGGGAGGAGTTTCTCCTCCTGAGTCCACGATCCCTGAGCCTTCAGGGAGTTCCAGACTGCGCCCCAACCTAGAAGGCTGGCATCTGTTGTTACAATCGTCCAATCTGGCCTGCGAAAGGTCATACCCTTGGACAGATGGACTCGAGAAAGCCACCAGAGAAGAGAATCTCTGGTCTCTTGATCCAGATTTAGTAGAGGGGACAAATCTGAGTAATCCCCATTCCACTGACTTAGCATGCATAATTGCAGCGGTCTGAGATGCAGGCGCGCAAATGGCACTATTACCATTGCCGCTACCATTAAGCCGATTACTTCCATGCACTGAGCCACTGACGGACGTGGAATGGAATGAAGGACACGGCAAGCATTTAGAAGTTTTGATAACCTGGACTCCGTCAGGTAAATTTTCATCTCTACAGAATCTATAAGAGTCCCTAGGAAGGAGACTCTTGTGAGTGGTGATAGAGAACTCTTGTCCACGTTCACTTTCCACCCATGCGACCTCAGAAATGCCAGAACTATCTCTATATGAGACTTGGCAATTTGAAAGCTTGTATTAGGATGTCGTCTAGATACGGAGCCACCGCTATGCCTCGCGGTCTTAGAACCGCCAGAAGTGAGCCCAGAACCTTTGTAAAAATTCTCGGGGCAGTGGCCAACCCGAAGGGAAGAGCTACAAATTGGTAATGCCTGTCTAGAAAGGCAAACCTTAGGAACCGATGATGATCTTTGTGAATCGGTATGTGAAGGTAGGCATCCTTTAAGTCCACTGTGGTCATGTACTGACCCGCTTGGATCATGGGTAGGATGGTCCGAATAGTTTCCATTTTGAATGATGGAACTCTGAGGAATTTGTTTAAGATCTTTAGATACAAGATTGGTCTGAAGGTTCCCTCTTTCTTGGGAACCACGAACAGATTTGAATAAAATCCCTGTCCTTGTTCCGTCCGCGGAACTGGATGGATCACTCCCATTACTAGGAGGTCTTGCACACAGCTTAGGAATGCCTCTTTCTTTATCTGGTTTGCTGATAACCTTGATAACCCTTGTGGAGGAGAAGCTTTGAAGTCCAGAAGATATCCCTGAGATATGATCTCCAACGCCCAGGGATCCTGAACATCTCTTGCCCACGCCTGGGCGAAGAGAGAAAGTCTGCCCCCCACTAGATCCGTTTCCGGATAGGGGGCCATTCCTTCATGCTGTCTTGGGGGCAGCAGCAGGCTTTCTGGCCTGCTTGCCCTTGTTCCAGGACTGGTTAGGTTTCCAGGCCTGTCTGGAATGAGCAACAGTTCCCTCTTGTTTTGAAGTGGAGGAAGTTGATGCTGCTCCTGCCTTGAAATTTCGAAAGGCACGAAAATTAGACTGTTTGGCCTTTGATTTGGCCCTGTCCTGGGGAAGGGTATGACCCTTGCCTCCAGTAATGTCAGCAATAATTTCCTTCAAGCCAGGCCCGAATAAGGTCTTCCCCTTGAAAGGAATGTTGAGTAATTTAGACTTTGAAGTCACGTCAGCTGACCAGGATTTAAGCCATAGCGCCCTACGCGCCTGGACGGCGAATCCGGAATTCAAATGCCATTGTTCAAATGAACAATGGCATCAGAAACAAATGAGTTAGCTAGCTTAAGCGTTCTAAGCTTGTCAATAATTTCATTCAATGGAGCAGTCTGGATGGCCTCTTCCAGGGCCTCAAACCAGAATGCAGCCGCAGCAGTGACAGGTGCAATGCATGCAAGGGGCTGTAAAATAAAACCTTGTTGAATAAACGTTTTCTTAAGGTAACCCTCCAATTTTTTATCCATTGGATCTGAAAAAGCACAACTGTCCTCAACCGGGATAGTAGTATGCTTTGCTAAAGTAGAAACTTCTCCCTCCACCTTAGGGACCGTCTGCCATAAGTCCCGTGTAGTGGCATCTATTGGAAACATTTTTCTAAATATAGGAGGTGGGGAAAAGGGCACACCGGGTCTATCCCACTCCTTGCTAATAATTTCTGTAAGCCTTTTAGGTATAGGAAAAACGTCAGTACACACCGGCACCGCATAGTATCTATCCAGCCTACACAATTTCTCTGGAATTGCAACTGTGTTACAGTCATTCAGAGCAGCTAATACCTCCCCAAGCAATACACGGAGGTTCTCAATCTTAAATTTAAAATTAGAAATCTCTGAATCAGGTTTCCCCGAGTCAGAGATGTCACCCACAGACTGAAGCTCTCCGTCCTCATGTTCTGCATACTGTGACGCAGTATCAGACATGGCTCTAAAAGCATTTGCGCGCTCTGTATCTCTCCTAACCCCAGAGCTATCGCGCTTGCCTCTTAATTCAGGCAATCTAGATAATACCTCTGACAGGGTATTATTCATGATTGCAGCCATGTCCTGCAAGGTAATAGCTATGGGCGTCCCTGATGTAATTGGCGCCATATTAGCATGCGTCCCCTGAGCGGGAGGCGAAGGGTCTGACACGTGGGGAGAGTTAGTCGGCATAACTTCCCCCTCGACAGAACCCTCTGGTGATAATTCTTTTATAGATAAAGACTTATCTTTACTGTTTAAGGTGAAATCAATACATTTAGTACACATTCTCCTATGGGGCTCCACCATGGCTTTCAAACATAATGAACAAGTAGGTTCCTCTGTGTCAGACATGTTTAAACAGACTAGCAATGAGACTAGCAAGCTTGGAAAACACTTTAAAACAAGTTTACAAGCAGTATAAAAAACGTTACTGCGCCTTTAAGAAACACAAATTTTCCCAAATTTTGAAATAACAGTGAAAAAATGCAGTTACACTAACGAAATTTTTACAGTGTATGTAATAAGTTAGCAGAGCATTGCACCCACTTGCAAATGGATGATTAACCCCTTAATACCAAAAACGGAATAACAAATGACAAAAACGTTTTTTTAAACAGTCACAACAACTGCCACCGCTCTACTGTGGCTTTTTACCTCCCTCAATACGACTTTTGAAGCCTTTTGAGCCCTTCAGAGAAGTCCTGGATCATGCAGGAAGAAGCTGGATGTCTGTGTCTGTAATTTTTGCTGTGCAAAAAAACCCCGCCAAAATAGGCCCCTCCCACTCATATTACAACAGTGGAAAGCCTCAGGGAACTGTTTCTAGGCAAAATTCAAGCCAACCATGTGGAAAAAACTAGGCCCCAATAAGTTTTATCACCAAACATATGTAAAAAACGATTAAACATGCCAGCAAACGTTTTAAAATACACTTTTATAAGAGTATGTATCTCTATTAATAAGCCTGATACCAGTCGCTATCACTGCATTTAAGGCTTTACTTACATTACTTCGGTATCAGCAGCATTTTCTAGCAAATTCCATCCCTAGAAAAATATTTTAACTGCACATACCTTATTACAGGAAAACCTGCACGCTATTCCCCCTCTGAAGTTACCTCACTCCTCAGAATATGTGAGAACAGCAAAGGATCTTAGTTACTTCTGCTAAGATCATAGAAAACGCAGGCAGATTCTTCTTCTAAATACTGCCTGAGATAAACAGTACACTCCGGTACCATTTAAAAATAACAAACTTTTAATTGAAGAAATAAACTAAGTATAAAACACCACAGTCCTCTTACGACCTCCATCTTAGTTGAGAGTTGCAAGAGAATGACTGGATATGGCAGTGAGGGGAGGAGCTATATAGCAGCTCTGCTGTGGGTGATCCTCTTGCAACTTCCTGTTGGGAAGGAGAATATCCCACAAGTAATGGATGATCCGTGGACTGGATACACTTAACAAGAGAAATATGGGGGCTAAGTTAGGGGGCATTTTGTGATCTCAACTACCAATGTTACCAGTCACCGACAGATTGTCCAGTATTTTTGTGGAGGACAACTGACAACCCTACTGTTGAACCTTATTATTTTTTTCCATCCATATTATATATTTATACATATTTGTTATTGGGCCCAAAATAAAGGCAAAATTAAACTTAAATGGATTGGATAGAGTAGCTTTCTTTAACAATTTCCCAATGTACTTATATGGTCAGTTTTGCTTATTTTTCTTTGTATCCTTTGTTAAAGGGTTTTCCTAGGTGAGCTAATGACCGTGCACATGTCTTAGCCATTTGGCAGCAGTGTTTGCAACAATGTTATACATTGTTTCAAATATTTGTGCCATAAAGAGCCTAAGCTTTTCAACAAAGGATACAAAGGGAACAAATCAATTTTGATAATAGAAGTAAACTGGAAAGTTGTTAAAATTGTACATTGAATCATGAATCTTTAGTTTTGACTTTGCTATTCCTTTAAGGGTTAAAATACACTGAGGCCTTTGCAACATGTTTTGGACATGTTTAGGCCACGTATGAATAGTACTGGTTGTTTATCAGACAGAAATACTTTACAAGAGTTGCAGATGTGAAAAGCACAGTTGGGATAAAAGAGACTCAGTACACACAGTGCCATATGCTACTAACGGTGCTCAGTCTCAGTTCTCAGTGTGTCTGGTCTTTTTGTGTATATAGAGGATTTAGGGGTAGCCCGCGGTTTACAACTTTTCAATTTGCACCATTTCAGAATAGTGCTGGTGTCCACTACTGGAAAAAAATACTCACTTTGCTGGGGACAGAGGCGTAACTAGAAACCACAGGGCCCAGGTGCAAGAATCTAAGAAGGCCGCCCCCTACCTCCCCCAAAAAAGGTGAATTTGATACATTTTTTTTTTTTTAACATTTAACACAGAAAACAAAATGTGAATCAGATTACATGTCTGCAAAAGGAGGTACCCTGTGCCCACAGTGAGATGGTCTGAACCCCTATTACTGTATATAGTGACACTGTTTAACCCACCAGTACTGTATATAGTGAGTTAGTGACACAGTCTGTAATCTGCCGGTGAAATGGCTGGCCTGACCCTAACCGCCCCAGTACTTTTTAGAGTGACGACAGTAGTCTGTGACATGGTCCAGCTCCCCCGTACTGTATATAGTGGTACTGTATAGTGACACTGTTTACCCCCCGCCCCCCATGCTGTAGTAGCAAGGTCTGTAATTTGCTGGTTCCACAAACATACACACACATACATGCATAAATACACACACAGTCACATACATACATACACACATACACACACACACACACACACACATACATAAACACCAATGGGTTAAACAGAAACACTAACCCCTGTAGTCAGAGACACTAGTGAGGCATCATGTCACACTCACATGAAATCAGTGCAGGCAGCGGCAGGTCAACGTATTTTATTGGGGGAAAAAATTTAAGCTGGGCCCCCACCCTCAGGGGCCCAGTCGCAAACTATGCACCCCATGTAGTTTCACCCCTGGCTGGGGAGCTTTTCTAAGGACCTGACAAATCCGGCCGCATGGGCCCCACTGCTTTCTTTAAAATCACCTCTTGCGCCCTTGTTTTTATCCCCTAAATGCCCCTCACCACTTTCTATAGCAGCCGAACTTAAAGTGAAGGTAAAGTTAGTCCCTTTTGAACACATATATACATGTTTTAAACATAATTTATCAAGATCGCTAAGTTTTTTTGTCAATTAATTTCTATTTCTAAATTTTTGATATATTTTTTCCTACCGTTGCCACACTATCTCCACCCATCCGCTACTACCTAGATTTGTGTGTCACATATAGAGTGGTCACACCCGCTCTATACGTAACTCAAATGCGCATTCACAATGAAGGTTTGTATTGTGCATGCGCGATTCCTAACTCTACTGTGCATGTGATTCTCTGCGATATCTATCTCCAACGTGCAACGCATAGACTATGCTAATGACGTACAAGCTTTACTCCCTGAAAAAAAGAATGCGCATGTGCGACATGGGAGTGCACTCCTAATCAAAGATAGCCGGGAAAAAAATTGTGCATGCGCTGTAGAATAAATAGGCGAATGATGTTGCTTGACGGCCGCCTAACAGCCAGAGTTTCAATTGGGTATCTAAAAAAACATGACCCAAATCTAAAAAAACAACCAAAAAAACGGGTTTAATTCAGATACTGTCAAAAATAAAATAATAGCAGCGATAACTTGATTTCAAGATAAGAAGGGAAGAAATGATGAGTCCTATTATTATTGAAAGAGTATTATTGAAGATCGCAACCCAGGTTAGTTTACTGTAAAAATGTCTTTCCCTTAATGTGTTTCCAATTACTTTTTTTACTAGCTGCAGAGTACAACATGTATGAGATTTGCTTTTTTAAAACTTATTTGTGTATATGAATTAGCTGATTTTGTCTTTTGAAGCCACAACCTAATATAATGGGTTGAGCTTGTAGGTATAATCAGATCTCAATCACCAGTACTTGTAGAGAACAATGAAAAATTAACATTGTATTACCTTATCTCTTCTATAACCCATTGGGAGTGTAATTCCTTTTACTGGCTGTGTTAACACAGCTTGGTCTTGAGGCCAAAAACTTTCAAGATGGGTGGGGATACATCAGGCTAAATAAACTATTTGAAATGCCTATATAAGGGTAATGGAAATACTTGTAGTGGATCACTAGGAACAAATTAAAGGGGAGAAAACTTTTGAGTAAACTTTCCCTTTAAATTTAGCCTGGTGCGGCTGATTCCTTCCCAGGGCCTCTGACAAAGAAATCCAGGCTCCAGAATGCCCCATGACTAGAGAAGGTGCGGCCAGTTAGCTTATTGTTATAAGGTTAGATGTCCCTTTAGTATTTATTATTTGTAGAGCCTTCTTTTTGTAGTATGTGACCCGTTTTTTTTTTTTTTTTTTTTAAACAGTGGCAGTGTACCCTGAAATTGGAAAAAAAAAAGAAAAAAAAAAGGGCTGTAGCATGTTAAAATATTTTGTCGTGCTGGACTGTTATACTGAAGATAAATGCAATAAAAAATGTGTGGTTTTATTTGTGTCCATACTTAATAAAAAAATAAAAAATGGAAAAATGTCATTTTGCAGCAATGAAAAACAAGGTTCACTTGTTCATTTTTATTTCATTAAACTGATGATACATACTGTGTTGTGTGGTTATTTTATACTCTTTATAATGCTGTTTAGCATTCATAGTATTATTTTCACAGCTTTAAATATAATGTATTATGTCAGTTTTGACTTACATTATATACTGGGCTTCAATTTACACTAGGGCTGCAACAACTAATTGGTAAGATTTATCATAAAAATAGTTGTCAAAGAATCTTATTATCAATTAGGTGGTCAGCGATTAGTTGTTTAATTGCACAGCACCAGCTGCTTCAATCTGATGAACTCCTGCACATGGTATTGTGCAAACATTTTTATTTATTAATTTTTTTTCTATCCGATTAATCGGATGATTATTGTCTGATTAATCGGATACAAAAAGATCAAAAAAATAAATAAATTCATTTTTTTTGCACAATCTTAGTTGCAGTAGATCATCAGATTAAAGCAGCTGGTGCTGTGCAACTGAAAAACGAATCGCTGACCACCTAATTGATAATGAGATTTTTTGACAACTATTTTTATGATCAAACTTACCGATTAGTTGTTGCAGCCCTAATTTACACCAGTTTCTTTTTACAACCATTCCTTAAGGAACCTAACACCAGCGTAAATGGAGGGCTACCTGTACAGGCAGAAGTCATTTTGCTGAACAATTTGATATAATATTGTCCATATTGTAGATGCCATAAAAAGTAGCGTTGATGCATGAAGAGAGAATGCTAGGATAGCTGGTGCAGGAGAAAGGTGCGAGAAGCAAAGGTCATGGATATAAATCTGATGCTACTACAAGTTAGAGGTGACGCATGTAAAAGTCAGATAGATAGAGGTCATACTATTAAATGAATCAGTTTGAATGTATGTAGAGAATATTAAGTTAGAGAAGATGCAGTTAGCTCTAATGCTGGGTTATAAAATGTCCATAGCGGTGATGCTTGCAGCCTTCCTACTGGCTGATGCGGTACCTGCTTTTGAGCTCCTCCACCACTGCCTGCATATTGTGTAGCTCTGTCTGCAGTCGTTGTTTCTCATGCAGCAGCCCATCAATCTGTTGCTTTAGGCGACCGCCTGATGCCTGCGTAATCTGATCAATGTTAGATTTGTAAGAGTCCTTGTCCTTCAGTAGGTGCAGCTGGGTTCTCAGTACTTTGTTCTGTCGTTCCAGATCCCGCACCTTAAAGCAAACAAAAAAGGGCAATGCTATAACCAAATTTTGTTTTGTAATAAATAGAATTCTGACTTTTCAGAGTGACTGATTGTTTAATATCCTGCTGCAGCAAGTAATCAATATGCCCATCCACCAATTGTTTTTAGTGTGCTTTAGCCATTTCAGTGCGCTATCATTATAATTAGAAGCTATACCATTGACTAAAAGCTGGAATGGTGTTGTAAAGATAGGTCTGTCTGACCAATCTTTATAATACTGGTATTGTTAAGATAAGCTGCTCCACCTGTCCTGATGAGTGGTGTCACCAAGGGGGACAAGTGGCCCTAGTGCCCCAGCATAATGGCTGTTCCCCCATGTGAGCCCCTGTGATCATCTGTCACCATTGTGATTCCAACCCAGTGCTACCCAGGGAGTCATTGCATTCTCTGACCCAGGCAGCACAATATCTTAAGTCAGCCCTGTTCCCACCACAACTGCTTCCAGGCACCCCCGTTTCAATCACACCTTCCATAGCGAAGCACGACCACACCAGTTACACGCCTGGTTCTGCTCCTCTCATTGGGGCCCCACCCCTCCTGACAGGACCTGCCCTTCTGTTTGTGGTCCCACTCAAAAACACTGGTGGCCATCTCATTTCTGGAGACACCACTAATTCTGACAATACCATTGCAGCTTCAGCAGAGACCAAGCTTTTAGCCAATGGGGTAGGAGTACAATTCTGATTCGTCAATCTATCAAAAGACACATTTTTTTTTTCACATTATTATCGCTGAATTCACACTTTTAATACACAAAACTTGTACAAAGCTACAATATGATTGTCCCAATGTTCATTTATTAAAAGAATATGGAACCCAAAATGTTTCTTCCATGATTCAGATAGATCATGTGATTTTAAACAACTTTCTAATTTACTTCTATTATCAAATTGTCTTTGTTCTCTTGGTATCTTTTTTAAATAGCGGGGATGTATACTTAGGAGCCGGACCATTTCTAGAACACTATGTGGCAGCAGTTTTGCAAGAATGTTATCCATTTTCAAAAGCACTAGATAGTAGCTCTATGTCCTTCCATGTAGTGCTCCAGTTGCCTATTTAGGTATCTCTTCAACACAGAATATCAAGGCAACATAGCAAATTTGATCATAGAAGTAAATTGGAAACTTTTTATGCTCTGTCTGAATCAGAAAACAAAACATTTGGATTGGGTGGTTAAAAAACTATTTATGCAAAATGTTATCAAAATGTTAATTGCTCATATTATGAAATAGTGCAGGTCAGTCAAAACAAACCTACAAAAAGCTACAGCAAGTGTGCATTTTACAGTCCGAGCAACCCGTAATAATTATATTCTTCTTTGTCTTTCACAGATCTTTAGACATATTTCTGTAGGATGAGTTGCTACCTGATGCCCTGCCTTTGTGGATGAAAACCACTAAACTAAAGAGATACAGAATCAATTGGAATTACAATCAGTTGCTCTCTCTTCACATCAAAACCAAATAAGTTACTGATCTATTAATCATTCATATGCAATAATTGTGTAGTAATGGTGTTTTACTTATGTTGATAAGTGAGGTGAAATACCTATCTTTGTCCACCAGGTGACAGGAGAGTTCAATCCAGGGATTCTCTATGTCTAAAACGTTTTGAGATCTATAAATAAATGCTTCAGTTTTCTAATGTTGGCTGTAGAAAGCTGAGAACAATATAATATACCCAGACCAATTGTGATCTTATGTTCACTGTGTCACAAGCAAATGTTCTGCAGTATGGAATACCCCTATGCTTCCCAAAATGCTTGGTCAGCAGTAACTTGGTTTATCATTAAACTGCAGGAAACCCCAAGATAAGTTACAGTGGAGATGTTTTGTGGGACTTGAAACCCAACATTTTATTTCACAATTCAGATAGAGCATACAATTGTAAACAACTTTTATATGTACTTTAGTTTACAAATGTATCTATGTATGTATCTATCTATTATGTATCATCTATCTATCTATAATATATTGATTTATCTATCTTTCTATCAATATTTCTATCTATCTTTCTATCTATTTATTTATTTATCAATCATCTATCTCTATATATTATCTATCTATATATCAATTAATTTATCATCTATTATCTATCTATCATCTATCTATCTATCATCTATCTATCTCTATATATTATCTAGCTATCTATCTTTCTATTTATTTATTTATTTATTATTTATCTATCTATCTTTCTATTTATTTATTGATGTATTTATCATTTATCTATCTATCTATCTATCTATTATCCATCTATCATCTATCTATTTATCTATATACCTACCTATTATCTATCTATCTATTTATTTATCTATCTACCTACCTATTATCTATCTATCTGCTCCTTGCTCTGTGGATAGTCAGCTTAACCAACTACTTGAACACAGGAATGATCCAACTCTCCTCGCTGAAGACTCAAAACAGCAGCTTCTTCCTCCAGAAGCAAATCTGACTCAACTAAGTAATTCTTTAGGGAGTTGGTACCAAGTAACCTGGTCTAACACATGGTTAGTGCTTCTCACCACTCCCGCAAAGCAGCTTTCTTGTTCTCTGGACCTTTTCTCTAACTGTGACTGGACCTACTTTAATATGGGGATGAAACTAGCTACTTCCTCTAACCAGTCCCCCTCCTAAGCCCTCTGATACAGTAACATAGCCTGAAAAAAACTTGCAAACCTGTGACTGTCTCTTACAGTCACATGCCTTTAGCGCTATAGGAGCTACACACACACACAAACACACACACACACATATATATATATATATATATATATATTGCATACAAAGAGAGAAGCGCTCTACCAGGAACGAACAACAGCTCAGTGGCTTGTTCTATGGCGATTTACCACCCGGAAGCAGCCTCTTTTAGACCAGTGTGCTTTTCACAGAAGAAAACTTTCCTGAAGTATATCAGTCTGATCCTGCCAAGTAAGGTCAGTCCAGCCCCGAAATACCAGGCAATTCTCCTCTGAACAAGGAACATGACAACCCCAGACGATCGTTTCGGCCTCCTATGGGCCTCGTCAGTGAGGTGCAGCCACATTCCTCTAAGCACACTGGGCAAGGAGTCCACGTCTGGTTTCCCCCATCACCCATAGGGAGACTTCCCCAGGGTCATAATAATTTGCATACAAAGAGAGAAGCGCTCTACCAGGAACGAACAACAGCTCAGTGGCTTGTTCTATGGCGATTTACCACCCGGAAGCAGCCTCTTTTAGACCAGTGTGCTTTTCACAGAAGAAAACTTTCCTGAAGTATATCAGTCTGATCCTGCCAAGTAAGGTCAGTCCAGCCCCGAAATATCAGGCAATTCTCCTCTGAACAAGGAACATGACAACCCCAGACGATCGTTTCGGCCTCCTATGGGCCTCGTCAGTGAGGTGCAGCCACATTCCTCTAAGCACACTGGGCAAGGAGTCCACGTCTGGTTTCCCCCATCACCCATAGGGAGACTTCCCCAGGGTCATAATAATTTGCATACAAAGAGAGAAGCGCTCTACCAGGAACGAACAACAGCTCAGTGGCTTGTTCTATGGCGATTTACCACCCGGAAGCAGCCTCTTTTAGACCAGTGTGCTTTTCACAGAAGAAAACTTTCCTGAAGTATATCAGTCTGATCCTGCCAAGTAAGGTCAGTCCAGCCCCGAAATACCAGGCAATTCTCCTCTGAACAAGGAACATGACAACCCCAGACGATCGTTTCGGCCTCCTATGGGCCTCGTCAGTGAGGTGCAGCCACATTCCTCTAAGCACACTGGGCAAGGAGTCCACGTCTGGTTTCCCCCATCACCCATAGGGAGACTTCCCCAGGGTCATAATAATTTGCATACAAAGAGAGAAGCGCTCTACCAGGAACGAACAACAGCTCAGTGGCTTGTTCTATGGCGATTTACCACCCGGAAGCAGCCTCTTTTAGACCAGTGTGCTTTTCACAGAAGAAAACTTTCCTGAAGTATATCAGTCTGATCCTGCCAAGTAAGGTCAGTCCAGCCCCGAAATACCAGGCAATTCTCCTCTGAACAAGGAACATGACAACCCCAGACGATCGTTTCGGCCTCCTATGGGCCTCGTCAGTGAGGTGCAGCCACATTCCTCTAAGCACACTGGGCAAGGAGTCCACGTCTGGTTTCCCCCATCACCCATAGGGAGACTTCCTCAGGGTCATAATAATTTGCATACAAAGAGAGAAGCGCTCTACCAGGAACGAACAACAGCTCAGTGGCTTGTTCTATGGCGATTTACCACCCGGAAGCAGCCTCTTTTAGACCAGTGTGCTTTTCACAGAAGAAAACTTTCCTGAAGTATATCAGTCTGATCCTGCCAAGTAAGGTCAGTCCAGCCCCGAAATACCAGGCAATTCTCCTCTGAAAAAGGAACATGACAACCCCAGTCCACAAAAATCAAAGAATAGCGTCAGCACTGTTTTGTATAAAACATCCTTCCTTTATTTAAGCAACATAAGGATAAAAACAGCAATGTTTCAAGTCATGTAGACCCTTAGTCATGCTACAGATTATGGTGAATCACTTCCTTTTATATCACCTGTATGCAAATTACCTTAAATTTACCATATTGGTTCAAAACCATTATAAAAACAAATGGAGACTGTGGTCTATCATTCCCAAACAAAGGAGAGGAGGTAACAGAGAGTTACTACTTAAGAAAAGGGAAGTGTGGTGGATACAACACCTTAAAACTCTATATCCCAATGGTTTAAACAAAGATTACGATCTCCATTTGTTTTTATGGTTTTTTTTTATGTGTATTATTCATTGGTGTAATCTTATGGTTATTTATCCTCCAATAGGACATCAAAATAATGTATATACTATGATAGTTGATGTGAAAAGAAAGCAAAAAATGCATTGAAAAAAGTTGTCCAATGAGCCTGACCAGCAGGGGGTATCACCAATTTTCCAGGTATGAGAACCAATATGGTCAATTTAAGGTAATTTGCATACAGATGATAAAAAAGGAGGTGATTCACCATAATCTGTAGCATGACTAAGGGTCTACATGACTTGAAACGTCGCTGTTTTTATCTTTATGTTGCTTAAATAAAGGAAGGATGTTTTATACAAAACAATGCTGACACTATTCTTTGATTTTTGTGGACTTATATATGAGAGGTCTACAGCGTGTGCGCACTTAAAAAGCTTTGCATAAAAAAAGAAAAAAGTTTTGTACACCTGGGAGTCTATCAGCAAAGGTGCTGGAATTACCTTGTTTAATCGATATATACAGTATACATATATATATATATCTTCATTTAAATTATGGTGGAGATAAAAGTTTGAGATTAAAATTCTCCATGTCTCAAAAGTAAATCAATAAAAAAACAATGCATAGGGAGTTAGCACATCTAGGCAAGTATCCCCGCTTGCTTTTCCCCAGTAGAACTCCATATACACTGTTACCAATGCACAGTCTGAGATTTTGCATATCTAATTTGCATATCTTACCCAGAAATCTCTTGTGCATTGGTAACAATGTATATGGAGCTTTACTGGAGAAAAGCAAGCAGGGATACTTGCCTAGATTTGCTAATTTCCTATGCAATATATATATATATATATATATATATATATATATATATCCTATACTATAAAAGGCCAAGTGTGTTTGTCCGAAGCTGTCATGCGCAGTAGAGACAGCACGCGGACAAACACACTGGCCTAAGTCCCTACCTGTTCTGCCGACTGCGCCGAGCAGAAGTGGGCGTGGCCGATCGTGAAGGGGACGGGGCCTAACGCGAAAGCCAGTGAAAGGGGCGGAGCCTAGCGTGAAGGCCAGTGAAGGGCCGTGGAGAGAGCTCAAACAGCTCAAGAGAGGGTGGAAGGATGTGGGGAGAGGGGGGGAGATGTGCAGTGAGGGGAGAGATGTGGGGAGATGTGGAGAGATGTGGGAGATGTGGAGTGAGGGGGGAGATGTGGAGAGAGGGGAGAGATGTGGGGAGATGTGGAGAGAGGGGGGAGATGTGGAGAGAGGGGAGAGATGTGGGGAGATGTGGAGAGAGGGGGGAGATGTGGAGAGAGGGGGGAGATGTGGAGAGAGGGGAGAGATGTGGGGAGAGGGGGGAGATGTGGAGTGAGGGGGGAGATGTGGAGAGAGGGGGGAGATGTGGAGAGAGGGGCGAGATGTGGAGAGAGGGGGGAGATGTGGAGAGAGGGGGGAGATTTGGAGAGAGGGGGGAGATGTGGAGAGAGGGGAGCGATGTGGGGAGATGTGGAGAGAGGGGGGGAGATGTGGAGAGAGGGGGGAGATGTGGAGAGAGGGGGGAGATGGGGAGAGATGTGGGGAGAGGGGGGAGATGTGGAGAGAGGGGGGGGAGATGTGGGGAGAGAGAGAGAGGGGGAGAGAGAGAGGGGAAAGAGAGAAGGGGAGAGGGAGAGAGAGAGACAGAGAGAGAGGGGGGAGAGGGAGAGAGAAAGAGAGGAGAGAGAGAGAATGAGAGAGAGAGAGGGGGAGAGAGAGAGAGGGGGGGAGAGAGAGAGAGGGGGGGGGAGAGAGAGAGAGAGGGGGGAGAGAGAGAGGGGGGGGAGAGGGAGAGAGAGAGTGGGGGGAGGGGAGAGAGAGAGGGGAGAGAGAGAGAGGAGAGACACAGAGAGAGGGGAGAGAGAGAGAGGGGGGAGAGAGAGAGGGGGGAGAGATAGAGGGGCAAGAGAGAGAGAGAGGAGAGACAGGGGGGGAGAGAGAGAGGAGAGAGAGAGAGAGAGAGAGAGAGAGGGGGGAGGGAGAGAGAGAGGGGAGAGAGAGAGAGGGGGAGAGAGAGGGGAGAGAGAGGGGGAGAGAGAGAGGGGGAGAGAGAGAGAGGGGAGAGAGAGGGGAGAGAGGGGGGGAGAGAGGGAGGGAGAGAGGGGAGGGAGAGAGGGGAGGGAGAGAGGGGGGGGAGAGAGGGGAGGGAGAGAGGGGGGGAGAGGGGAGAGAGAGAGAGAGAGGTGAGAGAGAGGGGAGAGAGAGAGAGGGGGGAGAGAGAGAGGGGGGAGAGAGAGGGGGGGGGGGAGAGAGAGAGATAGAGGGGAGAGAGATAGAGGGGAGAGAGAGAGACAGAGAGAGGGGAGAGAGAAAGAGAGAGGCGAGAGAGAGAGGAGGCGAGAGAGAGAGGGGGGAGAGAGAGAGAGAGAGATAGAGGGGAGAGAGAGAGAGGGGTGAGATAGAGAGAGGGGAGAGAGAGAGGGGGGAGAGAGAGAGGGGAGAGAGAGAGGGGGGAGAGAGAGAGAAAGGGGGGAGAGAGAGAAAGAGAGAGAGGGGGGAGAGAGAGAGGGGAGCGAGAGAGAGAGGGGAGCGAGAGAGAGGGGGAGATGGAGAGAGAGAGGGGGAGAGAGCGCAAAAGAGAAGGGGAGAGAGAAAGCAAAAGAGAGTGGGAGGGAGAGAACGCCAGGGGTGGGACCACTGTAATGCAAAAAATGGCCCGTGTGAACGGGCTTTAGGACTAGTATATATATATATATATATATATATATATATATATAATGACTCATTAAATGCATTTTTTTTCTTATTGTTCTTTGGTTATTTAAAATCTTAAATGGATATGAAATTAAATTTCTTTTCTTTTGTGATTCAGATAGGGCAAGCAATTTTACGCAACTTTCTAATTTACTCCTATTATCACTATTATCAATTTTAACCAATCAGCAAACGCTACCCAGGTTCTGAAGCAAAAATAGGCCACCTCCTATGCTAACATTCTGCTTTTTCAAATAAAGATACCAGACGTGTTTAAAATTGCATTCTCTATCTGAATCATGAAATTAAATATTTGGGTTTCATATCCCTTTAAAAGCAGCTCTGGCTGGATTAGCCGCAGGTGAGTGATTTTCCCACGCATTGTTAGACGTATAGTATCTACACTTTTGGCATCAATCTGTAAAGTGGAGCCGACACTGTTTGGATTACATGTTTCTAAAACATCCTTCTGCTTTGTGAGTTGTACAATTCATCACACAGACTTACTATACAGTAATCCTAACATATATATATTTTTGGGGTTTAGTTACAAACAATATTTAATCTACAACACTCATGCCAAATGCAATGAGACACCCTATTAATAGAGATTAATTCACATCTCCTGTACATGATTCATATAAAACACAGAGCAAGCAGGTGCACAGTGAATTTGCAAAAGGTTGTTTTGTAAATACAGTAGGACTGGATGCGCACACAGCCAGGACGGCACCATTCCCAGAGATTACTCAGTATCTGTTTACTCAGGGCATTGTTTAGGACGACAAAATAATGAAATTAAATGCTTGTGTAGGGATCATGAATTCAATTTCCCACCATCATTCTCTGACCCTATAGAGTTCACAGGTTTCTCATGACAAATTTTATAAATTTATCAAAGCAAAGTGTTCAAAATATGCTACTGTTTTTGTTACATGTTAAAAAGGGTCTTTCACATTGCATTACAGGGGGGGGGGGGGGAATGGATATTCCTGTGCTTAAAGGGATAGTAAACCTAATTTTTTTCTTTCATGGTTCAGATAGAGCATACAATTTTAAGCAACTTTCTAATTGAACTCTTTCTGTAGGTGTTGTATAGGCATTATGTATTTATTAAATATAAAATTTTGAAAAATATGAATAAT
Source organism: Bombina bombina (assembly GCF_027579735.1). NCBI lineage: Eukaryota > Metazoa > Chordata > Amphibia > Anura > Bombinatoridae > Bombina > Bombina bombina. Next base: position 337,646,236 of record NC_069499.1, on the reverse strand, counting down.
TCATATAAATAAATGTTCTTAAAAATTCTAAAAAATAACTTGTATATATGTGTATATTTTCCATTAACTATAATAATTGTTAATTATTATTAAGAATATTTTTTCAATATTTTATGTTCAATATTTACTTAACGCTCCTTAAGACTACTAATTCTTTATGTGTGCTAACCCTACACCATGTTTCTTTATGTGCACTAACCCAACACTGCATTAAAACTACACTATTAAACCCGAAGCGTGTTATGAATATTTAACATATATATAAAGATGTTAATGTAAAATATATAAATATATATATTAATATATATATCCTATACTATAAAAGGCCAAGTGTGTTTGTCCGAAGCTGTCATGCACAGTAGAGACAGCACGAGGACAAACACACCTGGCCTTAGATTCCCTACCTGATCTGCCGACTGCCACGCGAGAAGAAGTGGGCGTGGCCGAGCGTGTGCCAGGGGC